>NW_027279493.1:0-92846 GCF_046629955.1 Centroberyx affinis
TTTAGCTGAATGTATTAGATAATAATCTGTTGTTTGTTATGATGTGAGATCTTGTGTGTTGTCATTTCTTGATCGACAAGAGACTGACCTCGCACAGATTAGTGTAAACCGTGCGACAGATTGAAGCGTTTAAAGCAGTAAAGGCAGATCTTTCATTTAGAGCAGACAACATTTTGCCAAAATGCACTTGTTTGATATCAAGCCTAAAAAAACAGCCTTATCATACTTTGTCTTCATTATTGAGACAACAGTTAACAAATGGTGTTTCTCTTGTTTTCAGTTATTATTAGGATGTCATGTCATGACTAATGATGAGAAACATACAAGTTGCCAGTAAGTTGATTAATCAACACTTTTAACGAAGGCTTTTACAAAAACCTCACAGTGTAAGCCTCTAGGCAAACTCTGTGAAACTCAGACTCAGGCGATTAGGTAACTGCAAAAACCATGGTGGAAAATGCGTTAATAAATGACAGCTGCAGCGGGAGCGTGATTCATCCTGGACTCTTTGAAATCATTTTCACGTCTCTCTCTTTCCCCCTCGCACAAAGGCAATCCACATTGCTAATTCCCTTGGTAACTTTCAAGGAATCTACTGGCTGGGGAGGATCACAGATTCAGACGATGCTTGGGAGATCAGAGCTATCTGAGAGGAATAGTACTGAGGCTAGTACTACTAGGCTAGGCACTACTATTGAATCTCTTCCAATCAATATCTTCAGAAGGTCCTACAGATAAAATAAAGACAGAAATTTATTTCGATTTCATATCTGAAGGGAATATATTATTAGATAGGGACCCCTTCAGATTTTTTCAGAACCAAAAATGCAACATAAAGTTAAAAATAGCTCTGTGACATTAGCAGAATCCCATGAGAGAAGATTTTGAACCAAGGAGAGGCTGGGAGTATTCTAAATAATTGGTAATTTTTGGGTGTTCAGTGTCATTGAAACACCCACAGGACTTATTAATATTATAGATTATCTGACACTTAATCACAATAGTGCTGCATGGTATTCCCTCTCGCTATAGCCCCATCATTTAGTATGTAAGATAAAAGCAGAGACTGCACTGCAAACACCATAACAAGAGCTTCTCTACGAATGCATACAGTTCCAGCCAATCAAAATGGAGGGAAAGTGGGGCACATGGTCAGACATGATGACGTAGCTCAGTGCAGCATGTGTCTAAGATGTCTTTGTCATAACCATCAAAGCATTCTCCATCATCGCCTACTGCTGTCTGAACAACAGGAAAATGCACCAGACCTTGATAATTTGGTAACACCTAACATGAATTTCACTATATAACACATTCATAACACTTGAACAATAGTTTCATGACAGCACATTCATGAATTCTGATTCAGTCTTTATGTCAGCTGTTGTTAAATGTTCATGCATTGACATTTAAATGGAACGGTGAAAATAATTATGATAAAAAGACAGAATTCCTTGAAACAGCTGTAATGTAAGTGTAAGTGAACAGCATGCCTTGGGTTAGCCATGGAAATCTGTTTTTTTAGCATTGTTTTTTAGACAGGTATACTGATTATTATATGCACCATCCCTTTGTGCACCATGATTATTTAAAATGGCATACACAAATCCTCTATTTAAATACAATATTTGTAAGGGTTTGCTACTCTAAGTCAGTGACAACATAATGTCGCTTCAGTTTCACAGTTTCACTCTCACTTCTCAGCTCCAATGATTACTTTCCACTGTAATTATAGTACAGCTGAAAGCTGGTTACATTGAAATTGTACAGCCTTAATTCAAATCCAATTTTAAAATCTGACATTATGCTGTCATGACCTTGGAAAAAGCTTGTCATGGAAAAGCTTTTATGTTATTATGCTATAGAGGCTTCTGTAAACCATACATACTCTGCATGCACACCATATTCACCCCACACACACACACACACACACACACACACACACACACACACACAAACGCATATCCCTGGTACAGACAACACAGAAGACAATTCCATTTACAACTGTAGCACTTTCCATCTATGGCTACCTTCTAATGTGCTCATTAGTGTTCTTGTGCTGAGCCTCATCCCCCAGGAGACTGTGGTTGGGAGAGAACTGCCTGTGTTTACTGCAACACACATCAAAGAAGGCCTTACTACGTAAAGGAAGAGTCCTCAGAGAGTGGGCTGATTGCTTACCCATCATGCACCACTGCCTTTTGGACAGAACCATATTCAGAGAAATACACAGTGCAGTAAGTATGGACACCGCATTGGCCCTGACAATGCCATCTGTCACAACGGCTTGTAAATGACTGGAACCTGGCATAATTTTTCTGAAGCAATTGAACATACGCTTCAAATTATTAACTACTGCAGCAGGAATGGGCTTTTGAGATTAAGGATAATGGAGCAATGGTTAATAACTTCAATCCTTCCAGTGTTTCCAATATATTGATTAAATAGTAAATTACGAGCTGCCATAGTAAATTTTTGTTTCCTATTGGGTGCGGTGATGCACTAAGCTGGCATTTCTGGTTGATGTACTTTTCATAAAACAACAATTTAATGCTGTCAAACACGGAATGTGTGTTAGGCTTGCTGCAAACTAGAAACTCATAGCACACTATCAACCCATACTATGAGTTTTTCTTGTGCAGCAAACCTAATCTCCTATGGAATATGCTTCTCTTCTATTTTGCCAGCACCTATAGAAGCCCAAGCTGAGCAGAGGTACCTTCACTTTTTTGCATTACTGAACTTGTGTGAACAGTGACACATGGTGTAGGTCAAACAGCTGGTGCTTAATAGAGTTGCGCGGGCAGTGCAAACATGTATGGAGATCACAGAACATGGTCACTATGTATAAACCTACAGTAGCCACATGTGGCATAACCTTGTGAGCTCTGTTTGTTAAATGTCACACACACACACACACACACACACACACACACACACATACATACATACATACATACTGTGTGTCTTCCATGATCATGAAGATGACAACAAGCCTTGAGAGACTTTCTGTCCTTGACATGACACAGACAAATAGTCGTTGACCTGAGGGACAGTTGGTTAAAGGTGACAGTCACTGCCTGTAAGCAGGGTTAAAGAGCACATGGCCTTGGTCACCATGACAACCCGGTGATGGGCACTTGTCGGGACATTTGTCACAGACACTCTAGCTGTGCTAGCCTGTCCTTCACTCCAATCCCAAAGGTGGTGGCCTTAAAGCGCCAAGCTGTGACATGTATACATCAATTGTATACGTATTTTTGCATATATTTACTGTAAACAAGCAAGTTGACAAGGAACACATTCTTATTTCCAGCTTTGGGTGAGCAGTTGCAAAGGTCCTTGACTGGAAGATGGAAGATATGCTTTGTTTTTAAAGTTTTTCATCCCAGAGTGGGCTCAGAAGTTCAAAGAAGCGTATCTTCTTGGTTACTGATTAAGAGTACTGAGTCCACTCGTAAAGCTTTTGGATCATCATTAGATGGACTGGACAGAGTTTTGGTTAGTGATCAATGTGATACGCCTACTCAGCGAAAGACATTCCCCACATCAAACCTTAAAGGAACAGCCCACCTCCAAAATGAAAAATTCTGTCATTATCCACTCACCCACATGCCAGTCGAAACTCAACTGAAGTTTGTAGGACCACCAACACACAGAGCCCCTGTAGTTTCATCTCAGCCTTATCTCATACCAGTTCCAAAAATGGCATAAAGTGACCATCAGATTTCTCTAAACAACCCATGCAGCATAATCCAAGTGTTTTGTAGCCAAGCGATTGCACTGCGAGTCCAAACGGCCCATAGTGCGCTCTGCCAGAAGGCTTGGCTCGCACGCTGTGCTATGCACACCGCATCTAAGCTCCTCTGTTGGAGGTGCAAGGCGCCTGTGCTGGAGCACACTCTGTCACAGACACCCTGCACTTCCAGTAGAGGAGGTTGTACAAACTTCAATGGAGTTTTGACTGATATGGGGGTGAATAGATAATGCAGCAAAAAATCCAGTCACACACTCTTCCTTTTTTGCTTTTGTGCTTATTTATTTACTTATCCACCAAACGTTTCCAGCTATCTCGCCTTCATCAGGCTGATCTGAGATAGCCGGAAACGTTTGGTGGATATGTAAATAAAAAGCAAAAAAGAGTGTGCGACTGAATTTATTTTTCACTGCTGGATCTGGGCCCACCGCTGGTCTGCACCTCACTGGGTGTGCGCTTTTACTTTACTAGGCAGTGATAATTTTTGGCGTGAACGTTCCCTTTAACACAGCACAGACATTGTGTGCAACCCCAGAAGGTAGAAGAGACATGAGGTGCATTTGTTTTTACCCCACTACACCATTTTTATTCACTACACCATGGAATTTCAACCAAAGAACAACCCAAGAAAGGTGCATCTAAAAACATGTTATCTTTGGAACCTTGGAGATCTTGGAATCTACTGTAATCTTACATTTACTTTATTACTTATTTCATTACCCCACTTATAGATGTGAGCGAAGCCTGGCTGTTTTGACAACTGTATAGACCGAGGACCTATAGTTGTTTGAGCTATAGACAAAGACTAAAACTACTACAACTCCAAAACTAAATGCTATCAACACAGTGGGGTGCTTAAGTGAGATGGGTTAATTCTGAAATGAACATATGAGTCATAATTGCTAGATTATTATCTGTACCGAGAACTATTTATTTTTTCTGAAGATGCCCTGAAGGCTATTGAGAATAATTTACCTACTCACATATTTTTCTGACTCACTGGTGATACTAAAACTGTAATGCTTACAAAGTTCAAATGTAGATAACAACAGTGGCACTGGTACAAGAGGCACCAGTGGTTCTCCTTCTTCTGGCCATCATCCTAGTCCTCTCTTTAAGCTGTTACAGTAATTGTTAGGGATAGACCAGCTCAAGGTTGAGAATGTCACTTTCAAAATGTAGTCTGTCACAGTGAATGACGTACTTTAATGCCAACATCTCAGTTACGTAAAGAGCAAGCAACAGAGTATAACCAGCAAGTGAAGAGATGAATTTGGAAATATCAAATGTATTTTTGATGAGCAAGGTAGTTTCAGCTCTTTTGCCACAGTGGTGACATTAAATTTAGATTGGAATTCAAAGGCGGGACACCCAGGAAATGAGACACAAACTAAAGCTTACTGGAGTTTTGCTGAACGCATACCTGCAGTGTCGCTCGAGGATGTACTATGCAATTAATAATTCATTATTGTTTACAAATGGGACACAATGAAAGGTGACATGTAAACTCATGAAACATCATTGCATGTGTGTACAGGCACACACACACATGCACACACAATGTGTGCAGGCAGGCATGAAAATGCCGTGAACAGAGATGCACTTTCATTGCACAGACATGCATCTATGAGCTTTGAGACTTTTCCTATGATTGGCAAATTACATAGTAAGTGTAAGGTCTGATGTATCTACATAAAACATAAGGTAAACATGTGAAAACCTTGCTTGGATGTTAGAGGAAAGTGTTGGTTGTAGCTATGCCTTAGACAAGGTTAGGAAGATAACCCTCAAAATGTAATCCATTCCAAATTAATAATATAATCCATTAGATAACACCAACTCAGGGACATAATTTAATCACTTTCACTTACTTTTAGATTTTGTCTGACTATCAAGTTACAAAGACTGCATTTTTTTCCAATTTGCAGATTTAATTACCATCTGTAATTATAATAGCTTCATTATCATTACTCATTAACATGATAAATCAGTACTTCAAGATGTTTGTGCCTATGATCTCACAATCAAAATTCCTTCTTCCCTTCACATCTTTCTAGTAATGTGAGAAGTAACCACTTATTTGTATAAACGTATCTTACTAACAGAAGTAGATGACTGTAGTTGTACAAAATAGATAGATAGATAGATAGATAGATAGATAATTGATTCATCCATTATCTCCCACAATTTCAATTTAATTTTCTTTCAACCTCACTGCATAGTATATGTGAATAAAAATGATTAATTTATTTCCATGAAAAATCTTTTGTTCTTCATCTCAATTTATTTACAGTGCTAACAAACCATTTATCAAAGACAATGTATTTGGCTGGCCTATTACTATGCATGTAACTGTTACCACATTGGTCCATCCTCTGATACCACACTTAGTCCTGTCTTGGCAGTGCCTGTCTCCATCTGCCTTTTTATGTAAGGCTATATTTAAAGAGATGGTATGAAAATTTAATCCCGGGGGTTCTGGAGGATTATGCTTTGCCAGCAGAAACTGACAGTGAGACTGAGAGGTGCAGCTGGACGAGCACCTAATTGCTTCTTTGTTTATTTAACATCTTCACTGACACAGTGGTCGCACCTAAAAACACCAATTTTATCATCCAAATTAATTGAGATGATGATGATCAATGTTGTGATCATTGCACAGTTGTGTTAAAGCACTTGGCAGTGGAAAACCATCATTCTGAATTTGTTTTTTATTTTCCTTCCATGGGTATTCACTATGCTCCCTCTCCATGCTTGACAAACATATTTGAATTGGAAATGACTCAAAACGCTTTTTTATGCAGCCTTCATCGCTAGATGCGGTTTTGCACATGCAAACAGATCAAATAGTAATGAAAAGAAGAAAAAAACAGAAAAGGAGAAATTCGGACGCCTGATTTCCCTCAACCATACTGTATAAACCAAGGCATATTGAAACAGTCGTTTTGATCACCAGCTTATTGCTGCTCAGCCTCTATCTCTCTCTGTCTGAATCTCTCTTTCTATCTCTCTCTCTCTCTCTCTCTGGCTCTTTGGATAATCCAATAGGCGGCAGGCAATAGCTCACACCTGAGAGGAGAACAGGAGAGGAGGGGAAGGACGCAGAGCATGAGAACTTGACTGAAAAGATAACCGAGCGCCATTGGAGAACTATTTTAAAGGCATAGCTCTCTATATCTCCTGTCTCGCCGCCATGTTTCACTCTTCACCTGCCACTCTCTGTCTTTCTGGAAGGGACTCTGGGATGTTGTAGAAAATGCAGGATCAACATGTCTCCCCATCTCAGTGGGAGTGGGAGTACGGGAAGACACGGAATGATTCACCAACGTGGACCAGAGAGCGCCTTCCTGTCAGTGCGGTTGATTAAAATTCCTGGGACCCAGAAAGCAGGGTGTGATGTACGACGAGCAGGTGGTGTGGGTTTAATATGCATGAGCGGACTGCTCCTGCATCTGCAGATTGGCAGTCACCGAGCTTGCCTGTCCGCTCCCTTGGCAGCTCTCTTGGCATATGGTGCTACTGAGGGCATACATGGGCATGGCAGGGGGGCTGGTCTTAGCACCCACTGACACAATTTACTCTTTTGTGACTCCTGTGATCAGTAGGATGGCTGCTAGTCTCTTTTGGTGGTTTTGGTCTGCTCAAAGTAGCTAGGTTGAAGGTAGACCACAGCATTTTTATGTTGTATATTTTATTGATTTTATTCAAACAGCAGGAAACATCAAGAGGGAGAAGGATTAGAGGAGCCAGTGTAAAAATTGACTGAGATGAGGTTTGGGACTTCGGCTTACTGGGGGCAGATGTGATTAGCCTCTACACCGTCTCGACTAGTGATTCTTTTGATATGAAAAAGCAAGCACAGCCCTGCTCTCGGTTTTGAAGGAAGGAAATGTGAGCTTAGTTGCTGCTGCCTTGCACTGTATTTGACACATAAAAATGTAGCTTCTAAAGGTTTGGCTATCTAAGTATTTTGGGAGGCTGCTATGTAGGCTCAGATTTACCGATGTAGAGTGCTGTCCAGAGCTGTATGTAGAGGAAAGAACTAAAAACTATCCAATGCAGACAGTAGAGTCTTTAGCTGGTGAAAAAAACTATTCTCAGCTGTACTATTGTAAAACTATTCTCACCTTAAGAGGATTTAAGGACATCTCATGTAAAATACAGCAGTGATGGTGTACAGCATAATAGGGGAGATCAAAATTGAAGTAAAGGCTACATTAGGTAAATTAAATGGATAGCACAAATTCTACAGGGCAACACAACTGCAAAAACTAAAGTAAGTACGTATATATGCTTTAGATGTGAATTTATGAACTTACTGTAGCCTCACCTTGCCATATGTATCAACTGCATTGCAGGGTATATGTCTAATAAAATAAAAATGCAAGAAAATAATGTTGTTTTGGTTTTCAAAAGACAGAATCATGTTTTTTACATAATAAACATTATACTAATCTAAGTCTGGCAAATAGAATTAACTATATTAAGTAAATCTATTTAAGTAAATAATCAAGTTCATGTTAAATAAACCCATCGATCTTTATTCAGAGAAAAATCTTTAAACACAATGAATATTCTAATTGGATTACATAAATGAAAACAATTAAGAATCATTTGAATCTATGAACAAAATACAGCAAACTTGCATGGGAAAACTCACTAGGGAACACCAATTAATCCCAATTATAAATCCCACAAACTGTGCATCCCGTGGACAATGCAAAGCCCTGATGCCTTGTGCTTTCCATTATGCTCGGTAGATTTCCCCCGTTACCCCAGTCCTCTCAATTCAGCCATCAATATCTTAGACACAGCTCCTTTGCCATTACACAGAAAACAGTCACAGCAAATTCTCCCTGGCATTATCATCCAAACGCTGCACAAAAACAGACACAGGTAGAGAGACACACAGTGACACACACACAGACGCGCTCGCGCACACACACACATGCACATGCATGCACACTCTCTTTGGAGCAGTGGGAACAGGATTACATGCCTTTCACACTGCTCACTCCCAGCAGAAAGACAGAGCTGTGATCCAATCACAGTGACATGCAGAAACAAGGAAAAGGTTGTGGCTTGCCTCCCTCAGGAATAAGCTTGTCACCAGTATCACTTAACAAGAAGGAGAAAACACCGACATAACACTGATAATACTGCTACAATTTAAAATGGATTCGGCAAATAATGAAAGTGTTGCTGTAACGTTTTAATAGGTGGGCAGGGACGGCAACAATGAGTAGCTTGTGAGCAGTAGTAATGGAAAGCTGGATGGAAACAGGGAAGGAAAAGAGGCAAGAGGGACGAAGTGGAGGGCTCTTCTGCCTTGCATTAGGATTTCACATATGTAGCTACAGGCTTCACCCTGAAGCACTGCAGCCTAGCACATACAGTGGTCTATCTCCAAGCCCAGAGAGAAGCTGGACTGGCACTGGGGTGGCACTGGGACTGGCATCAGTGTTGGCCCTGACGCTGGATCAGTGAAATCCTGTTTAGCCCCAATGGCCTTCAGGGAGTGTCTGCCGTCTGACTCTAGCCAAACCACGGCCTGTTTAACACCTCACCACCTGCTGTGTGTGTCTGTATGTGTGTGTTTGTATATATGTGTGTGTGTGTGTCTGTGTGTGGCTGTTGAATGCTAGGCAGAGAGAAAACTGATCATATGTGGCTGGATGTAGTTCAACCACATGGAGGCTCTCACTCTCTGAGATGATGCATGATTACAGGAGAATTACGTCAGCATCACACACACACACACACACACACACACACACACACACACACACACACGCACAATTTAGCTTGATGTACCTACACTTGATGTACCTACACTCGCAGAAGTCTCATAATTTCATCATACACACTGAGCAGTGATAACAATGGAGCCTGGTAATTGGATGGCTTTGGAATGGCTAACATAGGGCTTTGATTTTAATGCAACCCATCCACCCTGAGTGCGTACAGTGATTAATGGTGATGATTTCACCTGTCACATCAGGGCACTTAAAAACCCTGTAAAACATATTGCTTCCCAAAAACATTCTTCTCCATTCTCCTCTATGGCCTCTTTCAAAGGACGTTTGAAAACATTAAACCTGACGGACAAAAATGTTGTGTGTGAATGATGGTTGTGTTTTCAGAAAGTGGTTCTCTCCGGTGCATAGCATTCCCTAACAGACATATTAATCAAAGAAGTTTCGCTTAAAGCCATTTGGGGATGAATACAATACAGGCCCCTCATTCCTCCACACAACAATGTTCCCTCTGCTTGATGTGGCACACTCAATGAATGCCACAGGCAGATATGTTTAGCTGACTGGATGCCTGTCTCCAAATTACCGAAAAAGACTTTCTCTTGGGAAACAAAGGTACAGAATTCTGGCTTCATGGACAAAGTGTGAAATGCTGTTATTTCCCCTTGTTTTTGTTTTTGTGTAGCTACTAAATTTGGCACATTAGAGGCTGATGATACTGCAGGTTGCTCAAAGCTGAGAACAGAAAACTCCCAAGCTGAACCAGGAGATAAAGTGCTTTGAAGAGCAAACAAACACGGTTTTAGTGTTTGAGTGGATGGGGATGAATCAATGAACTGTATCGAAAATTGCTTCGGACTTTCACAGGAAATGTATTTTAACACCTCAAACTATGACCGTAAAAAAGAGACAAAAAAAAGACATAAAAAAAAAAAAAACACGATCGTAGTGAAATGATGAGAAAAATAATGAGTACACGAATATGTATAGCCTACTATTACTATTTATGATAACTTCCAATAGGGTATCCTAGCATTCATATAGTAAAATTATTTAAATTGTGATTTTTTTTCACATTTTCCATGAACAAAAATGGCTGCCAGTCACACCCAACTATAGAATCTCATTATGTGAGCAACAACATTATTCACTTAATGTAGAATGATGGTATGATAAGACACTTGATACAAACACTTGGAGCAGGCAAACCTTTGACAGAGGTTAACCCTCAGTAACTATCAAAGCAAGTTGCATTTGTACAGTACCAGTCTGTGTGACTGATATTGTTATAAATTAAGATAATCCCTGTAATAATAAATTAAGATGATCCCTGTGGGGAAATGTGGATAGTATTAGGATACAGTAAAGAAAAATAGAATACTAATAGGAATATAGGAACCCAGTCTTTTGGTATATCGTAACAAAAGATTGGGTTGAAGTACAAAGCGTATTTCTTGCATGGGACCACCCACAAGAAAATATAATAATAATAAAAAAATAAATGTGAACACCAGCTCTTGAGGTCAGTGCTCAGGCTGAAAATGGCAATCTCACATTCTCAGTATTGACAAATTTGAAGGCAACAAGGCTTATGATACAGTATGACAAATTGCGCAGCGTACCTCAATCCAGTTAGTTATACCACAGCAGAGGCTGACACTACCACCCTCAGTGCAATACAGTGGCAGCTCACTTGATCTTTCCTTTGTGCCTCAAGACCAAAAACAAGCATTGTCATGGAAAAAGACCCACTCAAAGCCCCCTGTAAATAAGCTGTCAACAGTGATGTTGATTTTAGTTAATGGTTAATATGTTGTGCCTGTTTGACTTGACGTGACGAGTACTGTGCTGTGACATCCCACCCAGCCTGCGATCTTTATTCCTGTCTCACGAGTGGGTGTTGCAGCGAAAATGAGGAACTTCTGTCAGAACCTTTGTTTGTCATGTTTAAAACATTTCCATTCCAGTAGCAGGAGGGGTCAAGTAGCACTCTACCATGTGCAAATTATGGGTTACTGTCAACGCAAGTGCACAGTGACTTGGAAATGACATTTTGTAATCGCTTTTAAAGATGTCATTGATGTTTAATGTAATCTAGCAGTGTTATTATGGAGTGTAGTAAGACGTAGAATGTGTATAGATAGACAGTGTGTACAGATCACACACAGCAACAGTACCTAAAATAAAAACACTTTGATTCCGACATGTGTGTATGCAGACTTCATTGCATGCTACTGAGGATGCATATCCAGGTATATTTCAATCGTTGAACATCTGGATTGACTAGTTTTCGGTGGCAGCTCAACACTTGACATTCACAGGGTGTAAAAGCAGAGTGAGCAGAGTTTACAATTAGTGAGCAGGCAGGGGATTAGTGTCTTGTTTTGACAGGAGAAATGTCTGTTGATGGACACATTGGCTGTTGCAGAGTTGAACCTGTGATCTTCTAGGACAGTCTCTCTAACCACTAGGCCACCACAATTACTAAGGAGGTTCATTAGGATGGTTGGGGAACATAAACACGCATTCATTTATTTATATATATATTTATTCATTTATTTACTTGAATTTATTTTTGCTGAAAATGGGCATGAACAAACATTGCCTGTTTTAGACAATTACTTTATGTTGCTTTTGCTCAAACTGTAGAAAAAACACCACTCACCCAGTATAAGGCTTGGTTGAGGTGCTGGAGCTGGAGAATTAGAGTGTGGAGATTTTGAGTGTGCATATGCCTTTTTCAAATCTAATTGCTTTTCCTCAAAAGGCCAAGTGATCATTATGATTTTAAATTATTTTTAAACAATTTTATTATTGTACAAGGATTACCTACCTAACACAATTGATATGATACAGTAGGTTTAGGTAGCCTAGCTCTAAATGTCAAAGACCAAGATCCTTCTCCCCTCTCTAATTCTCCTTGGAGTTACGCTTCTCTGCACCTAGCCCTTAGTCAAGTCTCACTTTCACAGATTATGAAAGGTTGAGCGATGGAAAATGTAGGCCTTGACATCATTTGGACAAGCTATAGGCTGCTATACTGTGAATGGCACCTCATTGATGAATCAGTGCATTCTCCAGATCAATCACGTGTTGGCTACAGATGCTTTTCCTGCCTCCTGCCTCTTCCTGCAATGGTATGCGAACCATCCGCAGCTCAACCCAAGCAAGACGGAGGAGCTAGCAGTGGATTTCAGATAAAGCCACTGACACCTGTCACCATCCAGGGTGAGGGAGTGGAGATGGTGCACATAAACAACAAATAGGTCAGGACTGATAACATGGAAGCGGTATAAAAGGGAGGGCAGAGCGGAATGTTCTCAGGCTCTACGTCTTTCAATGTATGCAACAGACTACTCTACATGTGTGTCAATCAGTGGCAGTCGGTGCCGTGTGTTTGCGGTGATGTGCCAGGGATGCAGCACCGCGGCGAGGGAGACAGACAGGATTACCTAACTGGTGAAAAAGTCTGGCTCGATTGTAGGGCTGAGCCTGGACGCCCTGGAGACAGCAGATCTCTCCGTAGAGCCTCTGCCTCATCCCCTCAAGGTGCAACACAGAGCGTCTTAGGCGCTCATTTGTGTTGACAGCTATCAGACTGTGCAATGCTTCCTACCCAAACAGACCTCAGCCAACTAGCAGGGTGCTGAAGCAGAGCGCCTGCACGGCACATATGAGCTATCCTGGACTGTTTCTGTTCGCATTCATATGCTCTGGATCTATCTGTATGACACTGTTTCTGATCTGTACATGTGTCTGAATTGGTACATATCTCTGGACACTTTTTTTCTATACATATGCATTCACAAATATACTCTAATTATGATAGTGAATAAGAACAGACAACAATTTACATGACCTTGTACATTGTCACTCTTCTGTACATATGATAAATTAATTTATAGTATAGTATAGTAGTCAGTATAGTTTAAATATACAATAGGACTGTCATTTTTTTACAGTGCACGTCTACACACCAAGATACTTTCTGTACGTATCAGCTAGAAACATGAGCACATGCACAC
Organism: Centroberyx affinis; assembly: GCF_046629955.1. NCBI lineage: Eukaryota > Metazoa > Chordata > Actinopteri > Beryciformes > Berycidae > Centroberyx > Centroberyx affinis. Next base: position 13,539 of record NW_027279493.1, read on the forward strand.
AGACACAGACACACACACACACACACACACACACACACACACACACACGGCAATAAAGCAAGGATGTGTCCAAAAAAAAAGGATCACAGCTTTCCCCTTTCTATATGGCTGTTTGTCAAATCCTATCAATATCTTTCAAAGTTATGCAAAAATCAGTTTCTAAATCACTAGGAATATACATTTACTGTAGCTGTCTTTAGCTTTAAGTGAACCAGAACACCGTGCATATACACACAGACACACTGAGCAGCCAGACCCTCTGCAGCCATCAATTCACAGCGGTGGAGCCGACTGCAGCCTCTCCCTCTCTCTCTTCCCCTGTACCAGAATTAATTTCTCCCCAGAGCTGATAGGCTACGCTCTACTGCAGCCAATCCATATAATTAGGCCGTCAGCAATGTAAACCCCTGGCTCAGACTTCAAGTCCATTTCAATATTAGGTGCAGACATGACAATGGCTTCATCAAATGTGAGTTTTTCCTGCATTAATTTGATAAATTGTTCCTTCCTAGCCCTCTCTGTGGCTTATCACTACACACAACTGGCTAATGTTTCCAATCTATTAGACTAGTTCCTCTTTCAGTGGTGGGGGAAATTATTCTCCAGCTTCCATTGCATAGAATGCTAGATGTGTCCTGTCCTCCTTTGGGTTTTATGATGCATTTAGCTTCTCATTACTAATGAATCACTTGCAAGTGTTTTAATGGGTATTTAATATTGGCTGATGCAGAGAGTAAGGTGTGCACGCTCACCACCCTTTTTTTCCCTTTCTCAGCCATGTTGCATAACCATTTTTTCCCCACTGAGCCAATTATGTAGGGTTTCGACGGCTGATCTCACTCCATATGGCGACAGCTCTGTTAATCGCCACCTCCCAGAGAACTGCTGCATGACAGCCTGCGTGTCAAACTCACCATCAAAACGGTGAGGCGTGGACTGGGGAGGGCTGGAGATGAATGGATTATGTGTGTGTGTGTGTGTGTGTGTGTGTGTGTGTGTGTGCGTGCGTGTGTGCGTGCGTGTGTGTTTTGGGGGTGGGAGGTGGGGGGTGACAACAAGGAGAAAGGAAAAATTAGCCAGAGAAAACAAAGTCAATGAGGCATGAAGGAGGCTTTCCTCTACTGTGCTCAGTAGAGGTGGCAGTGCCTCCTCATTCACTGTTACCGCCACTCCAGGGGGAAGGGGAGAAAATGACAGGCTTGAGGAGCTGGTAGAAGAACAGTAATACTGTACAAGGATGCTGTGTGTTTACTTTGTCTGGTTGGGTTGTTGATTGAAGCAAACACTTGAGAGCAGTTGGAGGAGGGATGCACAAGCCTTCCACTCCTCTGCTGGTGTTTGAACAGAGGACATTAACTTGGTGAAAACATTTGCATTTTCCCCAGTTGAAGGATCTCCTCGGACTGGAAAAGACCATTGGGATGAGGTGTCAAGAGGGCATGTTGTACACAATACTACATCACCAAGGTTCAAAGCTATTACAATCACGATGACTTGCTTTGTGTGTTGACTGATTACCACAGGGGCGAGAGGGAAATAGCTTGCGCCAAGCCGAATCCCCTAGTTACACATGATATTTATTTGTTCAAATTTATGATAATAGCTGTGCAATACTGAGCACACAAAAGACACACAAACACACACATTTGCAGTCAAAGAGATACCCCAACTTCACATAAACAGTAAAACAACACTTACTCAAGTTTTAACATGACAACAGGCTGCAGTTATGAAGAGAATAATTGCCAGTCAATTGTAGTTGCTTCTGGAAGGATATGAGAATATAGCTGGTTGTTTTGCAGATAAAGAGAAAATAAATCAGAGAGCAAGATCAGTTCAACAGAATCCTCTTTTTGGCTGCTGCTCTTTTCCCCAGACAAAAAGTACATGTCTAACATAGGCTGTATTTACAGAGATTATTATGTCGAGTAATCTGCATGAGTGATTCTGAGTATACAGATGAATAATGAACCTGGTCAATATTTGCATGTCATAGCATTCCTTTCCAATCCAGCTGAAGGCAGATAAAGCCAAATGCCAAGGCTGAATTTAACGGAGGAGTCTGTGGGCCGCTGTATCTGTTTATGTTAAATGCTCCTCTTTATGAATCTATCTGTACTTGACCCTTAGTGACTAGAGATTTTGAGACAGCAGTGGCAAGGGGCCAAGCAACACATAGACACAAACATATATAAATATCCTAGCACTGATTTAAAGATAAATGAATATCATCACAGGGACATTATCCATGTCATAGATGCATCACCTCATCAACATTAAACAGGAATACGCAAACACATGCATAATTATCTCACCAGGAAATGATGGTGGTTGTTGCTTCCTTAAACAGTGATGGGACACTGACTGAGCCGCTGATTTGGAAGGAGTTCAAGACTTAAACAAAACCATGGAGGTAGTTTATCTGCCTCCTCATCATCATTACTGTTTTGATTATTCTAACCTTTGGAGGCAGGTGGGGAAAGTTGTGCTTAATTACATCTACTGGGACGGCAGGATAACATTACTATTACACTCTTAAAAATTCCAGTCAGAGGATGAGAAAAAAAAAGCAGATTTTTTTTCTCCTAAAATATTTACTTGTTTCTAAAGTCCAGTGTGTGTGGGCATGTGTGCGTGTGTGAGTGTGTGTGTGTGTGTGGGTATGTGTGTGTGTCTGCGTGCATGTGCAAGTGTGAACGCATGTGTGCCTCCCTCTGTTCATACGTCCATCTGCCTAATCACATTCCTTTTTGACACACTGGAAGTAATTTGCATGTAAAAAAAATCTCAATCACTAGACCAAACAATGACACAATAAAACACGCAGATTAAGAAATTGACGCAGCTGGTGATGCAGTTTTCAAAATCAAAACAACATAGTAGCCCTCATTATGTATATAGTATACAAAAGACTAGCCGTTAATTAGGCATATAATGACATGACAGCTTAGTTTTGTGATGGCGACCTATGCCACTTCAGCATCATTAACTGGTAATGCCCAATATATATTCCTGCTCAAACAAAATTACTGACTGTCCAGAGTGGCCATCCAGTACTAATTTTTTGGCATATGATCAGATTTATTGTTGCATTGAAGCTGTTATCATCCACTTCCCAAAGCCTCTATCCTTCATTTGTCGGGTAAAACCATTCCACTGTAAATCCCTTCTTTGATTCTTATTCATTAACTGCTCTGATATTGTAAGTCATTAATTAGTATCGATCCCACAGAAAACATTAACAGACGCACATCATTTATATGCCCTCTTATCAGTCAAATGCCAGTGCCCAATACATGTTCCCATGTTCTTTTATATTTTATGAATATAAATTGAATTATATTATTACAGGATTACTATTAATCTTGTATATTTACAGTAGCAGTTAAGAAACACACTACAAGCGTATTGAACTTTTCCTTAGAATGACATCATATCTTGCAAATGGCTTGTGGCACTTTCTATCTATGGACTGTTTGGACATGAATAATCATGTGCAATTCTCTCAGCCATGTCCAGTCTAACCTTTCTAATTCCATGAGTGAGGCATCCTGAAATACACAAGATCCACAAGAGCTGCTCACTGATGTGAACATTTTGAGTGCGAGGTAAGCAGAAAGTACATGGCTCTGTTTAGTCAGTATGCACTGAGGGTTAAAGCATGACTGAGTCACTACGGCTCATGTCAGAAGGCCTTCGACTTTGCCACCTCAACAGACACACACGCCTAAGGTCAGTGTCACTGCCCTGCCAAGTGCTGACCTTTGATCAGTTAGAGTAGTGCTAAAAATTGCCCAGAGGTCCCACTGGGCAGATCTCGGAGCAGGGGAAGGAAGGGACAACGACAACGACAACAGCCTTTAACTATTCCAGCAAGACTTTTCTTTCCCTCTCCTTCCCTGTAACAACGAAAACATGCTTTGTCAACACAGTGTTCTCAAGCGCGGCACAATGGGAGCTTCATGCCAGAAGTTTGGAAGTAGTGTAGATGTCAGACAGCAGAAATACTGTAAATAACAGTGAACTCACAGAGGGAAATTTCCTTTTGGTGACACATGTAAGGGACATACTGAATCTCAGTAATCTTCTAAAGGATACTAGCTTTCTGCAGTGACAGAATATTGCTGACAGCGCCCATAAATTCATGGTATTCTCTACCATTATTTTGACCACAGTCATATCACATACCATAGTCATATTGCATTATTGCAGTGCATTCCCTTTGATACCCCTGCAGCTCCTATGAATTTTACAAAGTAAAAATGATACATCAATGCCAAGATTATGGTGGCTATAGTGAAGATAACACTTTTGTGGGATTGGATTTCTTTTAAAACAGATATAGCTACATTTGTTATGGTCCCTGGGCCCCAACACAGTTGAGTTTGAACTGCGCTTGCTGAAAACATTGGCCCCTGCAAAGAGACTGCTGGCAGGAAATGGAGTGGTATCTATTTCACATCCGATGCTGTTTGAAGTCCCACTGCACATAATCAGGCTGGCTGATATCCCGTCATCAGCACCAAGCAGGAAGACACAATGTGGCTCCACAACCTGGCATTAAAGAGCAAGTTCACCCGAATTTAAATAAGGTATTTAACTGCTGTTGTCGGCTTCTCCTTTTGCAATGAACAACACAAGCAGGGCTAAATAAACAAACTAGTAATTTCTGACATTTGAGTGACATATCCATCAAAAGCAGACTCGCCATCACACTGTCAAAGCATCTTACTTGTACCCTACTCAGGTTGGTACTAATAGCAGGTTACAGTTAATGCTGTTTCTTAGCAACAGCTGAAATCACAGAGAAAGTCTAGAATCAGTATATATTTTCCCATGAAAGACATTTATAAAACTCTCAACATTTATAATACACTACTATTACCGCGGATATCTCTGCTCTGGACTTTGATTTAAATATAGTCTAGACAGGTTTTTGCCCAGTCCTTCATGTCATCTTGAAAATGATTTTCATTACCAACTCACTACAAAAGGCAGCAAACACACGCAACTCCAACCCCAATGAGCATTAGATTATTTGGGTCTGGCATTTCATGAACAGATAACTTCATCTCAGGGAAAAAAAAGGTCAACAACAATTATGGGAATCAAGCATCATCTAAATTATTTTTGAAAGAGGCCTGGCTTACAGTAAGTATAACAGTTACCAGCGTGCCAAATACTAAATGCAATTACTGTATCTTCCTCTTCTCTGGTGTTAATTATTGTTTGCAGCTTCAAAGCGTTTTCTGTTGTGCTGTTGGTGTTTACTGCTGCTGGCTAAATGCCAATCAAGCTCAGCTCTCCTGTGCTGCTATCAGAAGCCTGTCTTGACCAATAAAAATGTCTCACTGTTTACACTAAAGTGGTGTGGGAAGCAGAAAGTCAGCGTTTCCTGCTGTGAGAGTTATTTTTGGACTCCACGGAAAAAAATGACTAAAAAAATGCATGTGATATTACATTTCCGACTCTGAAGGAGAGTGAAGGGGAGCAAGAGTGAGGGGGAGAAAGAGAGGGGAGGAGAGATATTGATGTGTGAGAAAGGCTTGGGGAGCAAGGCAGAGAAAATGGAGAGAAAAGGGAGGAGATGAGACAGAAAGAAAGAGAGAGGGAGAGACAGTCACACTTGGTTTGCCTCATCTCTGGGCGTATCATCTGGCTTGCAGGGGGAAAATTACTGTACCAGTCCCCCAAGGGCCAGAGTGACTTCCTTAACCACTTTAATAAACTGGAAGAGTGTGATTGCCCAGACAGTGCTGCTGTCAGCGTGTTAATTAGACACAGTGCTTTATCAGAGCTGGCCACTCATGAACCAACCAAGCATATTACCGTAAATGGTTTACTATCTGCCCGCTCGGGAAAGCAAACCGAAGCATATAATCTAAAACCGTTGTCATTTGGCCAAATTATCTTGTGACTTGTTGTACAAAAAAAAAGTTAAAATCACATCTCTTTCAGTTGTCTATGTATTTGACAGTACATGAACATGCAACATGAAAACTGCTTGTGTTCAGAGGAATGTGTCTCAAATTAAATGCAGCCCCTGAAACATTCCAGATTTTTGTAATCCTCATTCCAAAAGCAGTCCTCCAACTCATTATCCAAAGGATCCCAATTACTGTTCAGTGTGAAACTTTGTTTACTGTCTGCTGGTGCTTTATCACCTAAAAATGTTTTGCCACATCTGCTTATCAGCAGTAATCCTCTAATGAATTACAATAACACAGTTCTACGAGCTGTAATCCAGGTGCAAAATATTGATTTTCTAATGATAAGCTATGGACAAAAGTAGGTTTCATTGGCAGCCCGGTGCATAACATTTTATACAATATACATGGAAAGCTGTTTCCACATTGGACCCTTACAGAACTCATCTGTCATTGCACAGTTCTTCAAACAATTCCATTATTCATTTGTTGCACTGACAAAATCTCAATTTAATGTTACGGATAGCTAAATAAAAGGAGAAACCGTTGTGTTGTCCATTATACATTTTCAATACCAGAATTGATGCACCTCTGTGTAGTGCTTAAGTGAAGCTCTGCTTTTTAAGTGTGCAGATTTAAGCCTTTAATATGGGCCAGTACATTGCCAATGGGCAAATATAATAATGTATGAGATGATATCACCTTAGATCAGATCAGACCAATCAGTCAATAGTCAACCAGCTCTATATGTTCAGCTTGAAATACAATCCATCATTATGTCAGACATTGTCAAAATAAGTCAAAACAGTAAGATCAAAAATCCAAATCTACATGTCATTCCTTCATATTATGCTACTTTAGCATGCTTGAATTGAGACCATACAGTGTGTATGTAAACACAGCTTGCAGCTACTTCATATCATAGCAGATATATTCATCCTCTTCAAACCCAAGAATATACAATAGGGGGTGGGGAGGAGGGATTGGGCAATAGCAACAGTGTTTATTCACCCTGAAGACAGTAGATATAATAATCACCTCCAGCGAAAGTTTCTCACAAAAATGAAACTAGGCTATTGAATAATTCATGAGCTCTGGGTGTGTGTCACAAACTCAGCATTTAGCTTGAGGAAACCATGGGCTAACTCTGAGAGGGATAATATTGTTCGCCTTTCATCTTTTATGTGTAACTCTGTACTTGGTCTATTTAAAATTCGCCTGATTCACATCTTCATAATGAGAAAAAAAAATCTGCATCCATCCCAAAGGAGTTGTTTTCCACTTGGAATGTGCATGTCAGTGACATAACATCAGTGAAAATCTCTAGCTCACGTATTTCTCTCAGTTTCAGAGTTGCTGACATTAAGAGGTACGTCTTTAGTATGTTGCACAACAGTCTTTGTGACGCATGTTGTTGTTTATACCAATGGAAAGCACTAACAGTGGGAAATGATGATGGACACTCATCAGCAAGGTTTTTTTTCACCTTTTTCTAGCATCTCTCTGCGTACATATTGAGAATCCAAGCCAATTCAGAAATAAATTAGATAAAATGAACCTTTGGACACTTAAGGGAGACAGTTTGTACTGAGACTGACTCAGAATGTAGGAGAGTTGCAGAATGCAGGAAAGACAGAAGCAGAGCTGTGACGTAATGAGGAAATGGCCTGGGAAATGAAAGGGAAAATGAATCCCACTTAAGTGGGTAGTGAAGGTAGAGGGGATGGGCGAGCGGGGCATGTCTTAATCTATTTCCAGAAGCCTTTGCCTGACTGCTTGCCCTTGGGCCCATTGCTCTCCATGCTGGAGGTGAAAATGAAAGATAACAGGTCAAGAGCAAGAGACCCACTGTGGAGGACGGAAAATGAGCACCTACCTCCTCATCATCATTACCCCCTGGACTTTTCAGTATGTAGCATGTAGTGCTGAAACGATTATTCGATTGACAGAAATTTAACAGATTATAATTCTGATAATCGATTAGTCGTTTTAGTCATTTATTAAGTAAAAATACCAAACATTTGCTTCACAAATGCTAAAATGTGCTTGCTTTTCTCCATTTCAAATCGTTATAAAATGAACTTTGGGCTCTGGTAATGTGATGGGAATTTGTCTTTTTTTTTTTTTACATTTTATTGACTAAATGTTTAATCAAATAACCGAAAGAATTAATCAATACATTAATCAACAATGAAAATAATGAAAATAAAGGAAGTAGGGGTGTTGTTGTCTGTGTATATAGGTGATTACCAAATCCATGGGGGGGAACAAACATCTCAAGAATGCAAGAACAGAGAATGCATCTTTACAATTTGAGATGGACTGTGTGCTTGAGGTTGTGTGATCAATTAAGATGCACAGTTGTTAATTTTCCCAGCTGATTCAACCGGTTAAGTACTATAGACCACAGTGCTGGTTTGACAAGTTGTTAGATATTATGTCAAACTCGTCATGGAAGACACACAGACAAGAATGGAAATTGAGAAAAAACCCCTGTGTGGTGCAAAGGGGCAGGGACTGAGCGTCGGTTGAGAGTCAGGAGTGGTCCATTGAGTCAGCGACACACACCTGCACCCAATTAACCCCTCTCTATATCTGCCTCTGTCTCAGTAGGTGTTGGCAGATGAGCTATGAAGACGCACAATCACTTGCTGAGTGTGAAGCAGCCTGAGAAGGCGGGAGGAAAGTTATTCTAGCCCCGGTGTACTTGTGTTCGCTTTTCAACTGTGTTTCAAAGTGATGGTGAATAAAAGGAAAGATGTAAACCAGAAGCAAATCTCCGGTGTCCTTCCTTCCTTAAAGACTGAACAGTGCGTACGCTAGTGATGGAAGGGAGTCTAGTTTTGTCTTTGTTTAGAAGAAGGTGAGAACCTTTTCATACTGTGTTATGTTCAAGGTGTTTTGTGAGGATGAATGTTATTCTGGTAAGGTGGGTGTATAAATGTAATATACTGTTGTCAACATAGAGTTGGATGGAAGAAGTTCCGGCAGTAACAGCGATGGAGTTTATATGGTGAGTAAAAAGAGCTGAGCCTACAAAAGCGCCCTACAGCATGCCTTGTATGGGAGGGCAGAGTAAAGCCAGATAATCTACTTGGACATAGTGTACACCGGGGTTAAACTAATTTTGAAACCATGCGAGGGACCCATGGGGCAGAAAAGCATAATTTAATTTGCAGGATAGAATGCACTACATACAATGCACTACATACAATAAATTCCTTTTGCAAGATACTCATTCAAGAAACACATTCATTTACGTAAATCTCATTTTCCATTATGGCCTCTACTAGACAAAGGCATTATCATCAGCGTACAGGCATAAAATGTATCGCAGGGCCCTGGGCTGTAATGAATCTCACTAATTAACATAGTGCAATGGCACCAATACTCACACAAATATAGTATCTGAAGTGTGAATATGACTGTTTGCTTTTATATCGGGCTTCAGACAATTTCAAGACACTTACACACGGATATATCTTGATGAAAAAGTTACAGTGTTACAATAGTCACAATTGTGCTGCTTTAGGCAGAATGTCATAAAAACCGCATTCTTTTTGGTGCGGCTCGAGTCACATGACTTTTCCTTGATATGCCCAATAATATCGTTCGCCACATAATCAAACAATCAAGCAGTAATTAAAATGCAAGACAATGGCAAGACAATACTTTGTCTTTACAGCCCTTAAACAAGCATCAAGTTCAATGCCCCATGAAACAATAACCCACACTTCACTACCTAATCAGTCATAAACATTAATTGTGGCATCTTTCACTTGACATAAACTGTAATTGAGCATAGCAATGAGTTTATGATAAAAGGCTGAGAGAGAGGGTTATATATTTGTCTTTTCTATTTTCTCGTGGGCTATTTTCAGTTTCTGTCTTCAGGATGACTGAGATGTAAGGATTGTGTAAAAGTGGAGCCCCTTCTTGTTGAAGCCCAGCATCACCGACTCCTCTGATTCAGTGAGTGACAGAATCCGCGGCGGCTCAGTCAGAAGAGCCGGCCCAGTCACCCTGCATGGGAGCTGCTGCCTCTGTCCTTTCAAATTTGAATGTGTCTCACCCCAGCACTCCCACACTCCTCTCAAGTGAGATTGCTCCTCGCAGGCTGGGAGGATGAGACATGATCTCACTCTGGTAGGTGGTGACGTTGACAGGAGCGGCCAGTCACTCGGATTTGTTTAAACCGAGTTGAAGCACAGGCAATATGTGGCCGGGGGCTGGGGTTGGCGGGTAGAGGATGATGATTCTCTGGACTAGTCGGCACGAACATGTCCACTTAAGGCCGGATGATGTGATGTGATGTCTATTCTGGCCATGTGGACAGGACATGTAGTCATGACCTCAATTCATATCCTTTGGGGATGGATAGCTGTACAGTGTTTACCATGAATTTACATTGTTTGTTCACAATGTAACATGTAAAACAATCATAGTCTTATTCACTGAAATTGTACTCACTTATACTTGCCACTGCGAATATTTAATTTGATTCAAATTGATTCCACAGTTTGAATAGATTTTAATTTCAGATTATAGCTGGAGGCCATAAAAAATGCTCAGCATTTGGAGCAACCTTCAGCAAGAAAGTCGTGGTACCTTTTTTTTTTTCCTCATCAAATGTAAAATCATTTTCTTTATGATAAGTAGCAACAAAGATTTCAAATTAAATCAAACTAATATGGCTTGGCGAGAGTACAGAGTCTATGCGGAGGGCTTGAGGCATACTAGAAATATCCCTTAGATAAAAGAGGGATAATAGTCAGCTCCAGTGAGATTCTATCACAACAGTTTGTACTTGGAATATTTTACACTACCAGTCAAAAGTTTGGACACACCTGATTGAATGTACTATGTTAAAGCCATTTTGATCTAATGGCTTATGCTTAAATGCTTGAAATTTGTTTTTTAGACAAATACAAATAGTGAAGTTGATGCCTATGTATGAATTTCTTTCCAAAACCTTTGCCTTTCCATCAAGGCAAAGGGCGGCTACTTTAAAGAAAATATAAGAGTTTTGAGTTGTTTAACACTTTTTTGGTCACTGCATAATTCCATTTGTGTCATTTAATAGTTTTGTTGTCTTTACTATTCTAAAACGTAAAAAATAGTACAGAATAAAGAAAAATGTGTGTGTCCAAACTTTGACTGGTAGTGTACATGGAATGAAAACTTCTTCAAATGATTAATATGACATTTTGTTTGGCTTGAAAATGGCTATGTAAGGGCTTCATGAAACTTCTAGCTGTTAAAATTAATTTAGAGCAGGGCCATACAGACCAATGCAATGCTCTGTGAACTGTATCCCCAAGTCTGACAAAAATAATGACCACCATAGTTTCTGCTTGAAGAGTTTGTTTAAAGGTGGAGGGAATTCACTCTAATCAGACCACAGAGCCTCACTTTTTCAAGATAAACCAGTTTTGTTTTGCTTTTCACCACAGGTAAAATCATTTTAATCATGATTGATGATCTGTTGTACCTAGGAGAGCATTACTGACAGATTGCAAATGAGAATGTGATATCAGTGGGTCGTAATATCTTACAGACGATATGGGTGTTTCTGTCTTGAGGATCAGGAAATTGTTTCAGGGTTGGCATGGTTTATCAAGATGAGATTGGAGAGGAATCATAAGATTTTAATTGGTGAGGGTTAATAAAACATGAACAAATATGAGGTGCAAAGGTGAAATGCATTTGGACCAACGAGAATAGGAGCTTGCGCTTTCACACGAGCTATTTTTAAACCATGACGTCTAATCGTAAGCAGGGGGTAGCGTTCTCTTCTGACGGCGCTTGCTTTTTGACTGGAGTCAGCACCTCTGTTTCAGATCACATGGATTAGAGGCCAGGAGTGAACAATGTGTGCCGGGCGCTGGCACAGACAAGCGTCAGTGCTGCTTGTACACTTCATCCATCCACGCTGGCAGCCAGTCTATCGTTCACACACCGCAGTAAGCACACACCTTCCAAACGCATCACCAAAGCAGAGATTACTTTGGGAAACATGACACTACTACCGCTGTCATGCAACACCCAGCCATGCCGCACATATACAGTACAAACACAAACACATGCACACCGGTGTGCCTTCCCACTTCAGCACCAGGGTCAGCTCTTCATAGTGTCAATGATTTTGTGGCGGCGATTCCATCATTCTCACTATGGCTCTATGGGTGTCATCATCCTAGTCATGGAGACATTTTGACAGCGTACCAGCCAGCTAGCCAGTGTGCTCTCAGCAATAGCCACTTCAGCTTGTGCTGCTGTGGGGGTGAAGTGTCACTTGACTGCCTTGGTTAAGAGCATGTATTGTCGAGGTAGGTGTTTTTTTTTTTTCTCATTTGCTATTGCTGTGAATTTTAATAAAACCAAAACAAAAGGTAAGCCTACATGCAACCAAATTAGTAAGCTATCTCTGGAACCATACTTTGACCATTTCCATCGCCTTCACACTAACTATCGCTGCTACATAATTTAGTGTCTACATTTTCCATGTGTTCCCTTGTGTTCTCATTATCTTCGTTTTAAGGGATGCAATTCTGCGGCTCAGCACCAAATCAATTCACTGAGCATGTAATGAACAAATAAAGGCGATTTTGCATTTGATACAAAAGAGGGATAGGCACTGTATATTTGTCATGCAGAGAACTCAACATTTTGCTGGCAACTATGTCATCATTTACAAGGTTTTTGCTTCCAAAATGTATGTGTGCCCCACTATGTATTACCAATACTAGAAAATCCTTCAATATTACATACAGATCATCAGTTTGTGAGACTAGGCAGATACAATAGAAAATCCTCACACTATGTCAAAATAGTATGACATTCTTACAACATTGGACACAGCCCATATATTTCCCATGATATTTCCTATACAATATTGAGGCAACTGGGACCTCTGTTGACTAGTGTTGGACTAGTAATATATTAGCAGTTGTGGCCTGTGTGTGTGTGTGTGTGGGAGTGTGTGTGTGTGTTTGCATGTACGTACGTCAAGTCAAATCAGGTTTATTTATGTAGCTTTTCATCACAAAAATGAGTCTCAAAGGACTTTACAAAGACAAGCCTATCTAGATCTAACTAATGATGCCATGCAGTGTACAGAGAAAATAAAACACAAGGAAACAAAACAAAGCGCAAGACAGAAGATAGCATATTGAAAGGCATACCAGGCCTACCTAACCTGGCAGCATCAGCAACCTTAGATCCTCAGAGAAGACAAGAAAAAAAACATGAAAGAAACCTTGGTTTCGATTCATGTATCTACGTGAGCGTGTATTCATATGTGTTTATATATGTATACATGACACAGGGAGCGTATGCCTGGGCAGGTGCATAAAATCTCATGTATCTGTGTATATCAGGATGAGATGGAGAGCAAGGGATTAAGTGAATCCTTGAGTGTTTCATATCACTCATGCTCTTCTTGACACTTTGTTCTCTGTCCAGGAACTGCACTCAAGAAATCAGCTCATCCTTTTCTCTACATCGCCACTGCCTGCCCCCTGCTTGTGACACCTCCTTCCCTGCATCAGCTCATCTGCCCTCCTGGAGCACCAACCTCCTACATATCATATGAGATGAAAAGAACATGAGAGGAGCAGAGCACTTGTGCAAGTTTATACAAAAAAAGTGAGAAATCACTGAAAACTTAACACTGGTATTCATCTTCTCCACACAGTCTTATATTTGGTATTTATATCACTTTTCAAGAAAATTCTAGTTTGAGGAATTGATGCTTGATGATGGATGATTACTTTTTTACTCCATAAAAGCTGGCATTCAACTTATGTGTTCATCTTATGTGTTTTCACTCATTCATCTTATGTGCATCCATTTACATTGTGACTGTATGTATTCATTGCATTTCTGTTAGGAGTTATAGCCAAGAGTTTGTACAGTATGTGAATGTAACCAGAGCTGCCTTAAGCATCCAGCAGGCCACAGTGATTTACTGTTCAACAGCCAAGAGCGCCCCTTAGGACTGGAGAGGGAGACGGCCATTAAAAAAGGGAACTGTAGGTTTTCTTGATGTGAGAAGAAGGACTGCCTTATATAACATATATTCCAATGATCTGCTGTATGGGTAGAGGGTTATATATACTGTAGAGGGTAGACAAAGAAAGATTTTTACTTTACTTTCCATGTGGTACTCTCCCAAATTCAAGTTTGTAATAAAGCTATGGGCTATTAACTCAGATCCTGAGTTGTGGTGCTTTGAAAATATCAAAGGGCAAGACATAGCCGTCTTTGCCAGACCAAGACTTTTACCCTTTTTTGTTTTTTACGTGCAGAATTACTCACAAGAAAACCTATTTGTATGGATGATTTATGAGCAAAAGATCATTGATATTTGGGTGTATTGAGGCTTCAAATGTTCACTTGTTTGCATAATAAAAAGTTGTTTTTGAACATTCTGTAATGATTTTGTTCAGTCCTCTCTTTGTGAAGCGCTGCAGTGTGTCTATTGAAAATCCAGTATTTCCTATCGTAGCTTGGTAACAAATACTGAGAAAAATGGCTCTGTCAATGGCATGGACCTTTCTTTCATCTGCAAGAGCATGCAGGGACTGTCTGCTCTCTAAAGCCTTAGCCAAAGCTGACGGCTATGATAAATTGACAAGTCGATTGACAATTCAAATGCCAAGGACTGTCATGGCGACATTCAGCATTCAACTACAAGCTGGTAGACATCTTCCCTTGCCTTTCAGTAATAGAAATACATTTGACTGAGCAGCTTTGCGAGACTTGACTATCGCAGACATCATATTATGACTGATGCCTCCTTGCAAGGGTTCAAATCCCATCAAATCTGTAGCAACAAATGTAACCGTTCTATTCTGTTCTGTCTGATACAAACCACAAAGGTATCTTGGCTTTAAGGAATTCATGAATAGGCCAGCCATCTGAGCTGAAAGGAATTGATCCCATCCTTTATAAATGCGTACAACATGCACAGCAGCCAACAGTAGAAGACTGCACTTGTAGGGGGGGCACCCTTGGGACTGAATGTGCCAACCTGCTTAGCAAAACAAAGGTAAGAACTACCAAAACTACCAAAAAACCAAAAAACTCTGCATAAGAGCATAAGAAGGGCTCCAAAAGCGGTACAGGCTTTAGTAATAAATAGAAAATGGCAAACAGTGTGCTTGAGTCTTAGCTGCTGGGTCAGTGCACTATTGTGTGTTTCTCAAGTGTTTAGAGTTTAAATATTTTATTGCTCCTCTATATAACTGAGATACCATGGGCCTGCAAATAACCTGAACTAAGACAAACAAGGCCAACTGCCATTATTGCTATTGAAGGGGCATGACCACTTCACTGACTTGCTATACTCATTGTATGTACTGCAACACATGTCTAATGTGTCATATGTTGAATGATTCCAAATGACATATAAACAGTGAATAAGTTGTTTAAGGCTTAAGGTATGCTGGGAGAGTCTGCATGCTTTAAAATGCAATGCCATACTTGTACAGTCAGAGGACCATACACAGCTTTCTGTGTTTGTTTTATGCTTTTTAGCTATGTTCAAGAAAAAGGGGGATTGTATTTAAGAAGCAGGAATAGCAAAATTAGGAGCATCTGTGGGGTAGTTGGTGTGCACAGCCTATTGAAAGCTATATACTGTATGTCTGTTGGGTTTAAAAGGGAAAGAGATGCCGTCAGCATGCACATTCATGCACATCAACACACACAATTTCAGAATTCCCCAAATAGACATGAAACGGGATGGATGATCACTTCCTCTTTACTTGCTAGAGTGAGCATCAGTGGGGTGACAAGCCTCGCAGACAGCGCTACCTTTACCCTATAGGCCAAGTTTCAGAAGTCATTTTCAAACGCTATGATTGGCCGATTGATGTAAGCTTTGTTTCAACATTGAGATAATAAATAAATCAAGGAGTATTTGTCATGAGCCCACAATAAGCAGTGACATTGCTCAGTGCTGCATATCAGAATTTCACTTAAAAGTCCATCAACATGTGTGCTTAAGCAATGTTGTCATCATACTGGGTTACTGACATCAAAAATGAAAGGCATGGGCATATTGAAGTATTTATTATTTCTCAAAAGCATAGCAAAAAAATGCACATTTAAAAAAGTATAACTTTGGACCCTCAGTCTATTACTGCTATCTAGTCCTAGAGGTATCAATTCTGCATGCAATTCTGAACACAAACTCAATTTTTAAGGGCCTCATCAAACTCTCTATGAACCTACACACTATAATCACCAGTGTTGACCAGACCAGAAAGCTGACATGATTGAAAGACTCAGTGAGAGTGATAGATAACGAAGAGAAGAACACAAAGCAGAGAGTAGAGTGGCAGATTAAAATAGGAGAGAAAGGGAGCCGGGGGCTTATTCCTTTTTAATAAGCGGATTCAGGTTTCATTTGTGAATTTAACCCCCCACCCATCCACCCCTCCCGTTTTGCTATCTAATGTTTCTTCTGATTTGTCAGATGGCATTCTGTTAATTCCGTGAATGGATTGCTCGAATGGAATGCGCAGACCCATCCTGAAGAAAACTGCCCTAAATGAGTCATCAAAGGGACAGTTGGGTTGGTTAAGAGCTTTTGACTGATATCAACTTCTGCTAGGGCAGCATACCACAGTCCCATTAGTTGAGGGCAGGGTGGCACAACATCCAACTGCCGAGATGGCGCACAAATCCATCAGTGTTCTCCAGACAGTGATAATCCCCACTGATCTCCCCTCCGACTATCCCCCATCCTCCCCCTCCCAACCATCAGACAATGGAGAGAGAGAGAGAAAGAGAGAGAGATGGAGAGAGAGAGAGAGAGAGAGAGAGAGAGAGAGAGAGAGAGAGAGAGAGAGAGAGAGAGATGGAGAGAGAGAGAGAGAGAGAGAGAGAGAGAGAGAGAGAGAGATGGGAGCTAAGCAGCCCCACATCAGCTTCCCCTGTGATGTCACAAAGGCTCACTGTGCTGCCATGATGCACATGATATGCTGGAGAGGATTAAGCAGTAATCACAGGGGTTTGGCTGTCCTCACAAGGGAGTATCTAAATCCCTCCTCTCCCACCAACAGTTGAGCCCTCTGCTGGCTTCTCTGAGGGATGTACCTGGGCGAACAGTCACTGGTGCAGGGGAGGGCTTAGACACATTAAAACCCTGCAAGTTTATAGACTTCTAGGAAGTATTTGAAGGTTCCTTAATCCCAAACAAAAACAAAATCCTCAAAAGAGACAACACATACATGGAAAACTATAAAGCTAAATCGCCATATTGACTAGATTAGAACAAAATTGTACAAATATACTCTTCATAAGCACAAATAGTTCAAGGAAGCCATCTAATTTTGTGTCAGAAAATGAAATGAAATTGATGTCATGGGAAAGAGAACCTAAGAATGTGTCCTGACAAAAGTATCATTTAGTGCTAGATCTCAATAGCTGGGTTTCCATCCAAGTATTTTCATGCAAATTATGATGCATCGAATTAGAGGCTTAACAGAAATGCTGGAGGTGTAAAAGTTTCTTTGTTTATATAGAAACTATGCAATAAATAGCAATGGAAATAATAATAATAATAAAACATTTAAATAACGACATAGTTGTTGGCATGATGGTCCAATAAACAGTTAAATCTCATTGCACAACAGTTCAAAAGTGGATGTGGACATTCTATAATAGTGTAGCCAAAAGCTGTTAAATATCTGTCCACAACCTCGCAGAAATGTGCTGTCGCTGCTGGTGGGATGCCCATCATAGTTGCATGGTCATTAGTTCATGTATTAGAATATTGCCAAAAGCATTTCTTTGTTTTCATCTTTGAACAGCATGAAATATCACCAACCAGAGCTTGAAATTAACACCTGCCAACCTGCCAATTGTGGGTAAAAATTGGCTGTAGCGTCTAACTATGTCAATTCTATCAGGCACTTGGGCGGGTGAGATTTTCTTATCCAGTTTCTGTATGAACACAAAGATTCTCCACAACCGAGGCTTTAATTGATATGAGCTGTGACATGTTCTGTCTGTCGCATGGTCTTTTTTTAAAATAGAACAAAACGTGCAAATTTTTTTTTAGTTTCCATGTAGCTAAAGCAAATAGCAGCATAGTGAGCATGGGAAAAGATCAAAAGAAGACATCGAATGTGTGACAACACTTCGTTAAAAAGTCTAGTTTTTCCTTCTTTGTCGCTATGGTGTTATGAGTATATTAGCTATAAGGAAGCTCCCATGCTGTGGAGAACTGAAATGAACACAAACAACTAAACAGTGCTCACCCCAAGCTCACCACACCATGTCACAACCTCACAGTCACTCACACAAACAGTGCAAGGCTTTGTGAAGTGTGTGTACAGCTGTTATGTCAAACGTATTGTGAGTAACAATAAAAAACAGTATGGTATGAACAGTTAATTTCATGAATGACTTTTTTATTCTCTCACTTTGGAAATGGTAGCACAATATAAATCAATTTAGTTGCAGAATTAGTATTTTTGGGGTGCTACAAAGGTCTATGAAGGTAATATATAATGTCTTCTTCTATTTAGTTCCTTATTAATAAGGAATTGTCATGAAATCAACATTGATAAAATATTATCAAGTTTCCTGTCTTGTGTATTTACAGTAATTACATGCTCGAGCAATATATAGTGTTGAGTGGAGCAATAAAATAAACTGATACAAATGCATTTTCATACTCACTAATCAACATTATCATTACTTTTAAAGATGATGAAATGCATGTACTTATGTACTCTTAAATCCTTCGATCATATTTTAAGAAAAAATTATTGGCTAGTGAAAATTCTTAGTGGGTGGTTACTCTGAAATCCAATAGCCAGATTGGCTAGCAGGCAAAAAGTTAATTTCAAGCCCTGTCGCCAACATTAGCTGACGTGAAAGAACAATAACAACTTGTCCAATACAAATCGTTTCTTTAAAAACACTTTCCATTTTCTTGTGGATGTGTAGTTCTACATCCAGGAAGCCAATGTATTTGCTTCAACCCAACTGATGGAAACGCACCTAATAACGCATTTTATTTCTTTCTGACATTTCTTAAAATTTGCTTGACAGTTGGATGGACCATCGCTATAATTTATTTTATGAGAGGAAGAGGCCACCCATGTTCATCCTGAGCCACAGAACTCAGTCAGCCTGAGTAAGTACTGCAGGGCAGGACAGCTGGCCGACCCCACTCCAATGCCACTGGCTTAATCTCAAGTCTCAATCCTATGCTGTCTGTCTCCCTCTCTCAACCCCTCTCTCTCTCTCTCTCTTTCAAGCCCTCTTTCTATTGACTGTTTTTTTTTTGTTTTTTTTTGTTTTTTTAAGCTTCATACCAGCGTCTGCCCAGTGTGAGCAACGTACCTACTTTGTCTCTCTGCTCTAATTCATATAAATGACATTTGGTCAATGTTTTTGTTGAAAGAGCCTTACAGTATCATTACAGAAAAATACTTTCAATAGGGCTGTCCCCACTGGAAATGGAACTGCTAACATTGTCAGTCTTATTGCCTTTCTCTACCCAGTGTAGGTGTCAGGTATTACCCTAGAATTTAGCTTTGTCTGTATACTGAACAGAGAAAAATATCATTCAATACATGATGCTGAAATGGCAGGAAGAAAAAGATAAAAGATCAAAATGGTGCAGAGAACAAGAGCAAACAAAGAAAGAAAAATTTAAAATCAAAGAGAATGAAGCAAGAGACAAAGTGCAAGTTAAATACCTTAATATGCCATATTGGCTTTGCATTCTACTGAATAGTGATCAATACAAAAGATACCAAGATGCTAACGAGTTGCTCCAAGGTGGGAATGTTGTATCAAGGTGCCCCCCCTCCTGGGTAACTTATATATATATATATGTATATATATATATATATATATATATATATGATTTTATTATATGATAGAGATAAATTATTTTCTGTATGATGATACAGATAATGTATAACATTTGTATTTCTAAATTGAATCAGACCATGCTCAAATGAATTTCCTCAATAAAAATGGAGCAACAAAACAAAAACGTCCTCTTATTACTTTATCTGCATGGCGCATCTCTGCCATATATAGTTATTCTAAGGACATAGGAAGGCTTAGTTAATTTAGTTGATTTTATTTTTTTATTTTTTTATTCAGATCAATTCTGCAAATCTCAATATTGATATAATCCCTGTATTACAGTGTCAATTTCACTTTTTGCTTTTATATATATATATATTTTTTTTTTACTCTTTTAGGTGCCACATCATTTAGCCGCTGCAGCTTTGATAAGTACGCTGACCGCACTTGACCAAACTACTTCTATTCAATAATAGTGGCTGCCCTTAAGCCAGTGCCAGCAAATGTCAAAGTAAGTATTTGGACTGTAAGCTTTGCCATTTGGTGTTAAAATACTGTGGTAACACTAATTTTACACGCATACCTGACTAGACACCAGTTGGATTTTCTTCCAACAGCCTGCAGTTCAATCTGACGGAACTGATCCTGTTTACTAGTGCACATATCGCTGTGCAACTTATGAGTTGCACCGATTTTTTGGAACTGATGCGAGTACCAAGTACGGATCATGCTGCCATAGTGGGCCTAATCAAACACAGCGACGATTCCATCTACCACTGATGTGGCCAGATGTCTTGTTTTCTTCAGTTTCTTCCCAGTGGCAATTACCCTTCTCACACATAGACTCACACACATACACACACACACACTCACCACCCTGGAGTGAACAGACTGATCCAACCCTGTTAATTTGCCATGGACACTGATATAAGCTATTCAGGTTCTGTATCAATCTAGTTATATTTTGCACAACGGTCATTTCTGCATATTTTGCTGTTGCTCATTTGTTTGTTCGTTCATTCATCCGCCCGTCACGCATAATATCACAGATATCGGTGAATGGATTTTAACGAAACATAAGGGAATGATGCTTCTCATGACTGGACTGCACCATTTTCAGTATTACACCAATTATCCCAAGGAGGGTGCTGCATTGTTTGTTTGTTTGTCCATGTGTCATATGAAACTTGGGGAAATTATGCATCTCACCACTGCACTCCAGCATTTTCAAAATTACATTGGCCCAAGCTACAAAAGCAACAGTGCTACAATTACAGGTCAAAATAGGGCGGCGTATTTGTTTCTGATTGGCTGTGAGGGATGACATTTTTACTGTTGCCTTGAAGGGAAGCGTCCGGGGGCGAAGGTGAGAGCCAGAGGAAGAAGATTCAAACCTTACCTTCAGTCTATTGTCATGGTACAAATGAGGCCGCTGGTGAACAAGAGGAGCTGTCCGTCTGTCTTGGTCAGGAGTCAGAGGGAATACCAGGAATGCAGCTTAATGTGCCTCGCTGAGACATGGCTAAAAGGGAATACATGGGACTCTGCAGGTCTGGAGGGCTTCCAGATAGAGTGGGCTGACAGAGAGAATGAGACCGGATCTCCAGATGTTGTAATCCCGGGCATATAACAGCAAAGGAACATGTCTGTAGTCTGGATACTGAGCTGCTGGCCACGAGTTTGAGGCGATTCCCTCTCCTCCATGTTGACAAACTTCATGGACACATTTCTGCACGTTACTTCAATCCGTATATCTGATGATGGGAATAACTAATGATACACATTTGCACATCTGCTCTGCAAATCTGATAATGTCCATAGCCAACAATGTACATTTGTCCAACCTGCACATATGCTCTTGCACTGGACTGTAAACTGCAAACAACAGTAAATCTTTACATCTGTAGTAGTCAACATAGTGAGAATTCTTTCTAGCCAATAGTAGCCCTGAATGCTGCTGCAATGACCCAGTTTCAATAAACTTAATCTTAATCTCAGTAAATGTACTATTGTCTGTTTGAAAAAAAAAAGGTTAAAAAAAGGAGTGAGAGATAGAAAAGGAAAGAGAGATGGCAGAGAAAGAGAGAGTGAAGAGAGAGAGAGAGAGAGAGAGAGAGAGAGAGGGAGAGAAGGAATTATTTTTGGCAGCTTCTCCAAGCATCCCCGTCAGTCACTCTCATTACCATCCAATTGTCTGAGGAGGGCTACTCCATCCGGCATAGTGGAACACAACCTGGCAGCTGCAGCACCGTAGAACAAGCCAGGACTGAACCAGTGTCACCTGGCTTCGCCCCCTCTGCACTATATGCAACTGTATTGCCCAAAAATGCACTTTCAAGATCTGTGTGTACATTTGTGTCAATTATCAACTGGCCCTTTCCAGTTCCAGTTCAACTGTTGTACAATTAATTAAAATGCTTTTTACACTATCAAATTCATCTCATTGGTATGCAACAGCAGGTAACATTTGCCTAGAGCTACATCTAATTGTTCCCCACTACTTATGACCTATGTTAAGCCTGTGTGGGCTTAACTACTGTATACAATTCAAATGGTGGCATATGGCATATGGCATAAGTCACAAGCTCTTGTTCTAAAAGCAGCAGAGATTATATCAACATAAGTTTTAGCCATTTCAGTTTTAGCCATTTCAGTTCTATTTATTTGGTCACTAACATTAGCATGATCATCATAAGTATATTTGAAAGTGCTAAGCAGTGCACTAATTGACTGCGGCAAGGTTGGTCTTGTATTACTAATGCATTTTGCTCTTCTTTTGAATTGTCTGGTCATCACAAAACCACTAAAAGAAAATTATGTGATATAAAAAAAAATAGAAAGAAAAGAAAAATAGCATGCATGAACTTATTATATATTTTTTTAAATATCACAGAGAGAGATGGACTGACCTCTTTTTCCTAAAACCTCGATTCAAAGATTTTATTAATTTGTATTAAACTGGAGGTTCACTTAATTTCAAACAATTTCAAATAAAAGGAAAATGTTTGATCCCTTTTTTCAGTAGATCATGAAAAAGGCCGATGGAAACAAAAAACAAAAACAGATTGGCAGAGGGTTCATATATTTTCCATGCCTAGATTTTCCATTCATGTAAGACAATAAAATCCTTTACCATGCTACATGTAATTACAACCAACAGCCCCGGTTTTTGCCAAGGTTAGAAGAATACATAAACAAGCTTGTAGAAGAGACAGAAAAGATAATGTGACCACAGCAGCCCATGAGTCAAAAGCTTATTTTCCCCATTATTTGGAGCATCATTACACATCCTCTATTATCCTTGTGTTCTGTGCCTTAGAGATACTGTACTGCTTTGGCTTTTCATCGTCCCTGCATACCGATACCCAACACGACATCAGCTGTCTGTGCTTGTTATATCTCCACTAGTAAGAGCAGCGAGAGGCAGAAGTAAACATGAATGGGGGAGATCACATGTAGAGAGAACCTTGAATGTGTGCTTTGCATGGGAGTGAGAAGTGCTACAAATAACAGCCAGAAACCCTCCGAGCTCAATTGCTGATGATTACACTTGCTGTCAAGAGAATCTTTCAGGGTAGAGCAGAGATGATGAAAGAAACACCTTTATTTTCCAACCTCCCCGTCTACTCGCTGTGTTTCCTTACATTGACTTGCGTACGTGAAATAAGCTGCAACCTCACATCCCATCTAATTTGAAAATGCGCATCTGCGATAAGAAATTCACTGGCAGGCATTTATTCCCCATCATGACTTTTTCATTCCTGAAGTGAGGGAAAATTCGAACCTTTCCTCAGCTGTTTCCTGTGCCTCACATACAGATGCTGCCATCATTTGAAATTCTAATGAAATTTTAACCACAACCACTGGAACTAATTATGTGCAAGTAGGACTGAGGAAGCTACAATTTGAGGAATAAGACTTCATTTTCACGATTGTCACTTCATCCGGTCTCGCCGAGACGGTGAGAAAAAACGTGTCTCATCCTGCCGTCACTGTCATATCGATATTTTCCTGGGGGCTGATTTTAATTTCCACTACCTTTTGAAGTCTCGCCAAGAGGCATTACAGAATACAAAATTATATGAACCGATTTTTATCAAAGGTCTCAAATTGATGTTTTTCGAAAGAGCACATTTCTATATGAAAGGACCCTGCTCTGTGAGGCATAAGGCGAGTAGAGCCAGAAATGAACAATTTGAAGAATACTGAAATATTAATAGTTTTCAATTATATATATTTTCTGCAAAATAACATCGCTCCTCTGTGTCTGGGAGATTTGGACTAAGGCTTCAAAGAGAAATGCTTGTGTTTTCCCCACAACCCAAAGCGATCCCAATATTTGAGCTCTGTTCATTTATTCCTTCCACAAACAGGATTCTTGCCCTGCGATACGGCCAACAAGACATTCAAACATACAATATTAAGATCGGAAGATACAGGCATACAGATATCGAGGCAAGGAAATAACACAAGGAAATGGGTTCCATGGATCTCTCACTGGGTAATAAAGCAATAGTTGAGTGTGCCGGTTTCAATAGTGGAAGGTCACTGTGTGGGTGTGCACATTATTTGGTGTTTTGTCAGTGCACTGCACATGTTCATCATCTCCTCCCTGAATCCCTTGTGTGTATGGGTGATTCTACCAACATTATTCAAAATGAGAGTTTGACCATACATTTGTTACACCATATCTAAGGCACATATACTATATACTAGTGCAGTGCCCGTTCAAAATAGGCGTAGGCTATCAGTCGCTTGCTTTGAGCCCCGCTGCTGCACAGAGCACTGTTCGCTTGTTTATTCAAAGTTTATTAATATTGAACATGTCACGTGTCCAATCCGACACTGCATGTCCTTGGGTCCCCAGCAATACACCCGTGTGAAGTAGATCGGACGAACGGTTCTCGAGATATGCGATGGACACACATACAGACAGAGATTCCTTGCTTTATAGTATGATACTAAAAGTATACAGTCGGATTTCATATTATATTTTCAGAATTTTCTCTAATTCCTTTCCTCTCCCAAATGTGTCACAACTGGTGACACATTTTGAAGGGGGATTTTGAACTATTTTGGTAGAATTGCCCATATACTGTAGATGTGTGTGTACATATGTATGCATGTGTGTGCAGTATGTGTACACTATTACAGACTAACACCTTGACACGTGGACCTCAGTCACCAGCACAAATGATGCTCTTCATAAATTGTAGTCACATTAAGTACGTCCATGCATGTGTTTATTGCCATATAATTCAGCTATAATCAGTTTGGCCTAATTGCTGTTTTACTATAATGCATGGCACAGCGCTGCAATCTAGCAGCTTTGACCCGTGAGGGAGGGAGGGAGGGAGGGAGGGTGGGGGGCAAGCTGCTGTCTGTGGTGGCTGTTATTACATCAAAAACAGAAAACAATACGCATAAAAAAAAAAAAAAAAAACCTTGCTCCTGATTATGTTAAAATAAATGAATCCCTGTCCTGTTGTGTCCCAGGTTCTGTGTGCTGCAAAGGTCCAATGAGCAAATGAGGCTTTTGCCCTGCACACATCATTTATCATTGGAAAGACAGTCTGATCTCTGTTTAGGGAGAAGAACATTGAAAATGCATCTTGTGCTCTCAGGTGTTGAGATTTGAGGTTTGACAAAGACAAAACTGTCTCATGAATTCAGCATTGAGTTCTGATAAGGTACATTGGATATATAACACATTTCACTTGGTGCTTTTTTATTCAGTGACAGCCAATAGTGATATATCATACACATGCAGCTGCTGTGTAGGCACTCAAGAATAATGACAAGGTCAAACTAATTGTCCAAAAAGGGGCATGGTGGCATAAATGGCGGCATACATGAAGAAGATGCAAATAGACAACAACAAAAATGTTTCAAATTAGGCATTCCCCTTGGGTTTGTTTGCAACATTCCTGGCTGTGCCAAGACTCTTGATAGAAAAAAGAATGGGAAGCTACTTTTTTGTCATGAACTTTCGGTCACAGTGTCCACAGAGGTCAATCAGAACTGACTTTGAATTGAGAAAATTGAATTTGAAAATAAAGTTAAAAGTTAAATTCACTAATAATCAGTCAATTTCAAGCCATTGTGCCTTACAAATGCAATTTCTGAATTCAGTGGTTTGCTATGCATAACAATATGCATAATATAACAAAAATATATGCACTTTCAAATGTCATGTAGAATATCTGTGAAAGTTTGACTAAATGCAGCTCTTTTTGCTTACAGAAATAAAGCACACCCTCAACCAAATGCATGCTGATATTAAGGAAGAAAATTGCAAGAAATTACACAGCTTTAAATCAGCACTAAGCTGCTCTGTGTGGCCACAGAAGCACTGAGTGGAAGTAGGTGCTTAAACATAGTCCAACAGATTTCACAACACATTTTCGATCTGGGCCACGCTACTAAGCAAAGGAATTGTAATTTATTAAATCAAACTTTGTCAGATATTTTTATTTCTCAAACACAGTCTTGTTCCACTCAGTCTGCACAAGGGATTCTGTTACAGGCATTCGAACAAATTTGCAGATGCTGAACCAAAACGCAATGATGATTGTAAGCAAATACACCCTTAGCTCCATTTTTTTGGACTGAAAATTCCTGACTCACCAATGTCTGCTACCGTACTCTCTTCAAGGCATGATTGGTTTAGAGAAGTTTAGTTTAGAATCCATTTACAGGAGGTGGTGCAGGAGATTCTCTTCACTACATAGTTTTTGCAAGAAGCAGGCATAAGAGGTGCTAAAACATTCAGTCACTCATCCTGCAAGCGTGGGTAACCTTGGTTAAAAAAATCTGCACAAATTTGCACTTGCTAGGGGGTTATGTTGAAAGGTGCTAATCTTCAGTCTGAAAACTTGTGAAACTGTCAAGCCTATCCTTCTGTGATGGGCTGAAAATTATTTCTTAAATCCTTGTAAAATGTGCAACATACACTTCATCTGATCACCAACACTCCTCTTGCCTTACCAAAGAGAAACTGACATCTAACAACAGCGAGATTTCACCCCCAACAATCAAATTAAAACACAGAGATAACCAATGAGGTGAATTGAACAAGAAAATTCTGAGGCTTGATAAGCTGAGCAACATGTCACCTCCCTGTGAACTATAAAGAATCACCATGGTGAGTTTTATACTATAAACAGCAGATGAGGTACTCCAATAGTCTCAGTAACCAACCATAACTAATCCTGAATTAGTTATGCTAGGTTACTGGCCAAGTGGGATCGGATTCTCTTGAAAAAGTTAATGACAATCTTGTCTTTAAATGAATGGCTGCTGTAATTAAGATGGACTGATTTAATCAGAAGAAGGAGAAAGCATGCATGCAAGCACACACACTTACGGAGCCCCACTGGTGACATTTGTGGCTAAAAAAATTATGCGTGACACGACTTGCTAGTGTGTGGGAACGAGATCATTATGACGTGGCCACGATATGGAGAAACTGTTATGTTGTTCATTGTTGACCAACTGGGATAGTCTACCAGTAGTATGAGGCATCAGGGACTCCATAAACATCTGTTTTAAGTCCCCATGAAATGAACTCCCATTACTTTTACTTCCTGGAAAACACAGAATCTTTCATGGTGACATCATTCTGCACTAGTAGGCATAAATATACATTTCTAAACAATAAAATCATCAGATTTTTGAACAATCCTGCCCCTCCGCACGCCTCACATCAAATAAATTTGGCTTTCTCTCCCTGACTCATATTCCATTGGTTTACAATTTTGAATGATCCCTCACTGCATTATGTCCCGCCCCAACATTCTGTTTCAACAGGAAATACATCAAATCAAGGAAGTAAAGATGCCGTTTCATGGGGTCTTTAAAGAGTATAATATATTATTAATATGACAAACTTGCAGTCTAACCTTTTTGCACTGCATGAGCAACAGCATCCTACTTGCACAACCATGTTCTCCCGCTATCCCATCTGCCAGTAGGGCACAGTGATCTTGTTCCCACGTGTTACTAATTCATGGGCCACGTCATAATGATCCTGTTCCCACACGTAAAGTCATGGCCACACATTTTTTTAACCACAAATGTCACCTGGGGGACTCCGTATTACGTACACACTCCTTAACCATTCAGCTAGTTCAACTGTACAGCAACATCTATTTTATATCAACCTTCTGTCCCCAAGAAGATTTATTTGGCTTTAGTCACATAGCCTTGAAGATGAGATTTTTTTTTTATTTACAACAGCAACCAACCAAATGAGAAAATGTCCCTATGCATTACATTTTAGATGGCAAATAACCCCACTGTTCTTAAGTCCCTACAATTTCAATCTGAAAACAAAATCATGACACCTGAATAACAATTGAAATGTTCAAGGTTGCTGTTGATATCATTGTCACTTGTTTTCTAAACACATTCTATGAAAGTTTCCCAGGACAGAATCAAGTCATAGAAAAATGTTATGAACGCGTTTGAATGGGGAGGGAGAAAATGGGCAAGAAAGAATGCCTGAAAGTGAGGGGTAAAATGGTGAGAGAAAGGATCCAGACAGAGAGAGGCGGGCCAGTCATCTGTCCCACATCTTCAGAGTGCAGCAGCACACTGCAGTGGTAGCACTAGTGTTGTGGTACATGGTGTGTTTACTGCTCTTGCTCCAGGCACTGTCTGGGCTACTCTACACAGCAGGTAATGAGTCTACTCCCTAATTTACTCACCCCGAGCCAACTTAACAATTTATGAGATGGCCCCGATGTTTGCCTGCAGAGTGTGGACAAAATTCACCTTGTATTTACAGGAGGGGTTGTGCTTCGTGGTTTGTTTTTCACCTTCAGAGGCAAAGTGGGTTTATGTCTGTAGTTTCTGTGTTAGTGTGTGGGTGAGTGTATGCGGAGTGCATGCACACGAGAATACATCAGCGCAAAGTGTGTGAGAGCGGGTGTTATTGTGAGTGTGTTCTATCTGTGTGTTCTTTAAACTTTAAAAAGAGCCTGCTGGCTCAGTTACGTGCAGAGAATGAAAGACGGGGAGAAAGACTCGGAGATCATAGAGACTTCTGACATACATAAGGATGAGATGACATTTTGGGATTATAAGCAGAGCAGGGTGCCTTTACTGGGAGAGTAAAAGTGACATACAAAGTCACAGTGCTTTTGATATCATTTGTTTGGTTTCTGTGGAGGGAAGCTGTTTAATTTAACTGTATGAATGTGTTTGATTGAACATGTGCAAGACTCTGGTGGTCTGGGCTTAAGGAGGGTTTTGAACTATGTATCGTTTGTATGTCCATCCAATTAATTATGGTGTCTGTCACATAGTACAGATACTTTGATGCTAAAGGACGTCTGTTTCTGTGTGTGTGCGTGTGAGCGTGCATGTGTATGTGCATGCTTTGATGTGAACATGTTCACATAAATGCATTTGCGTCAGTATATAGGAAATACCACACACCTAAGAGTGAATGAATGTGCACCCATGTACTGCATGCATACATGTCTAACTAATAGCACGCCCTTATCCTTCTTCCTGCATACACAGTGGCCATTACCTGCAAAGCCAGCAGTGTTCATCCAAGCATGTCAGGCCCTGCTGTAATGTAATAAAGACCTGCTGGATGGGGCGTTCACCTGCCTCCTCCATGACACTGCATGTTCATTATTAGCCCATGGGGAATTCAGTGGGGGGATTCACACGGTACCTTCTTCATCTCGTGTATGTACACACACTGTACATGTAGGTACGCACCACAAAAACAAAACAAAAAAAAACACACACAACCATAGACGTGACATACTCAAACACACACACACACACACACAGAATCACATTCAACACAGACAGACATAACTCAAATACGCATAGTGCTACATCCGCAGGCATCATACACCCAGGGACTCCAGCTGCGCTCAGAAGATTCCTCCCTCCCTCTCAATCACGCCACACTGATTTTAAGGACCTGCCGCTTGGCAGCTTTTCATTTCATGCAATTACTTCTGAAAGCGCTGCTTATTTCAGCTAAGCCTGAGTTACAACTGGGTATACATTTTGTTACTGCTGCAAATGATAATAACTGTGGTAGCGTGTAGCCTACATAAAAATACATATTGTACAGCAAACCTTACATGTGACAGGACCGGTAGTGCCACCTGTAGATGGTAAATGGAGGGAAAGTACAGACCAGAGTTCAAAATTATACTTATAATATTATACACAGTGACCTGCAGTGCTTGCAGGGATTGTAAAAAACAAATGATATGCTATTATTCTTAGCTCTGGACATTAAGAAAATTATATTCTGTTACTCAGGGGCAACTGTTCAAAAAATGGTTCAAAATTGAAAAATGTCCCGCTGTTACATGAATAGTTTCATTTAGATGAACCTATCTGCTTCAAGTACGGCCCACATAGATCCTGAGTTGCATGGTATAATTCTGTAAGATGCTTCTGGCAAGTCTTTAGTTCTGCCTTTTGCTGTTCAATAGATCTCGATTGGCTTCTTTTTTCACATTTATCTATCTTGATGTAGATTGGACTACATAGTTAACACCAATGATATTTCTACTATTTATTAGTCCAGTGTTTAACTACACGGATCATTTGTTAAAATCAAAAACAGAGATGTATTTGTACAAAAAGCATCACAGCTAGGCTATTTTTGATACAATTCATATTTTATTTACAAACCAACAGCAATGGTAGACAAGAAATCCAGTAAAGTCCAAATTCTAAAATCTACTCTCCTCCTCCTCATCCACAACTTGTCTTACCTCCTGTCGTTCCCTCTGCTCAGCTCTCCTCCGCTACTTTAAAAACTGGATGTTTCAATTTCCGTGGCCCCTTCTTGACTGCTGTGATGTGTGTCCGACAGACTGAGCACCACATCGTCAGCCTGTCAGTACACAGACAGTCCTCTCTCCCAACCTTCCAGCTGTCTCAGAAAAACACAAACTCTTTTTTACCTCCTCATAGTTTTTGGACAGTTTCTTAGCTGGAGGTGGTGGTGGTGGTGGTGAGCTAAGTTAGTATCCCCTGTGCAGCTACAGTGCAGCGTTCTGATTGGCTTGTGGAAGCAGTGGCACTATTGTGTTTTTTTAAGGTGGAACTGCAGAGATAGCATGCAGGCAACTGGCTGAGAATCAATGCTTTTTCTATGACACCTCATGCACCATTTGGACAAGTTCTGCTCCTAAAATCTACCTTGGGCAAGCTTGATTTCCAGCCCCTTATGAAACATCAAAGGATTGAGATTCGGAGGGAGCAAAATCCATGTTTTCCCCTGCTTTCACTGTGCCTGAAATTACATACAGTTTCCTTTCTACTGGTCAAGAGAAAAATAGCCTGAAGAAATCTTACCCTAAACCATATCATATTTATCTTGATGCAAAGTGTAACTTACAGCATGGACATTACAGTTGAGGCTTTAAAGAGCACTCCAAAGAAATAAATATGAATCTAGTCATCTAAATGGGTCATATTTGAAGTATAAGTTATATACTCTGTGAATCTTACTCGATGATGCTGAGGGCATCACATGGCAAATTCAGGTCAGGCAGTCAGTCACTCAGGGACAGGAAGTGAGATGATGCACTTCGTCAGAATCGCCTCTTTGGGCGTCTTTGACTGCAAGATGCAGTGTTTTCCATACAGAGACACAAAATCAAGTTGGTCAATGTATAGAAATTGATCTAAATTTATCTCTGATGCACAAATCACATTGTGTTTGTCATTTGGAGATGTGCAGACCAGCAACATTGTCTCAATCCACAGAGAAAACAAAAGTGAAACTTAACATTCCACAATTTGCTCCAAAGTCGCCTGCGTTAGTAACGGGATGTAAACAGTAACCTGACACGTCGTCTGCTGCCCTACAAACTTTAACGGGAGGTAACGTTATTACCCTGTGGTATTTAAGTAGCATTAGTGGAATTAGGTAATTTAATCGTATTGCAGTGCTTCAGTGCATTGAATTGAACACACACACCGTGGGTCTGTACAGGATATGTGCATGTTCTAATACAGTTTACATTGAAAATAAACCAATATTCTGGAAAGGGTTCTAAAAAATATAAAAATATTATTTTACAAATAACCTCAGCACATAATATAGTGCATTACTTGTGTTATTTACTTTCTGTAGCCATTTTTGGCCATTCTTTATCAAGGATATATGTGCCAATACTTCTGGAGGGTATCTATTTCTAGTGTACAGTAGTATGAAAAGGTACATGTTGCCTCACTGTCCTTCTGTGCCACTTACCACTAGATAATGTCCTGATGTTGCAATCTTTTGAGGGATTTTTTTTTACACATTACAGCTCCGAGAGGAAAAGTGAAGCACATGATTAGTCAATTTTGAAGTCAGTGTAGCATGAATTATGGCACGAACAAGTGTCGTCAGCAAAAAAAAAAAAAACGGAACAAAGTGGCCTTAATCCAGCAGCACAATGTAACAAAATGTTGGAGCAGGGCCCACTCCCCATACAGACATCGTGGAGTGAGCTGCAGCTGTCTTGTATTGACAGATGTAGTGTACATCATGTAGACTCTTTGATAACTCGGAGCTTACAAACAGTGTGCTACTACTGTGTGTTAGACTGCATGCTAGCACTACCATTTAGCATCAGACGACTTTGAGTGGTCCAATAAGATTATTTCACAGTGTGGCTTGTGCTCTCTTGAAACACATCATAAAGAGCTTAAAATCTAGAGTAGGTAGACTCTATCTAATGGTGTGTAGTGCAAAGTATAATGGCTGAAAATGTATTTGCATATAGATAGGTGGTAAGTATGTAAGTATGTCAAGTATGGGCAATTTACAAATTTAGAAGAAGTTATTCTCATTTAGTTGGTACCAAGATGATTCACATGGCATGGTCCATGGTCACACAGGCACATTATAGGACTATGTTCTTCCCATCTCTATGATTACAAACCAGTTTGTGACCCTTTAGAAAGGCCAGTTCCACTTCAACCTCAGCGCTTCAGTGACAAATGATGCAGCCACCAACGAAGGCCAACCGGGCTTGACATTCATTTAAGCTTGTCCACAGGCAAATGGAGAGCATGACATTTTCTGATTACTTTATATTGACTCTTCTCCCTTAGCCTGGAGAGACGGTGGCCAAGGAAGCCACACAGGAAAAAAGCTACCTTCCAGGGCTAATCGCTAGAAACACCGTTTACACCGGGAATTAAAGGCAACTAAGGTGAGACAAAAGGAGTTTGTTAATTGAAAGATCAACTCCCTCTTAATGTCTTTAACCATCTCTTTCTTCAGTTTTAACATTGGGGATTTGCTGCATGACATTGGGGATTCGCTACATAACATCAGGGATTTTCCACCAACAGCTAGGTAGATTGCCACAAAGTCTAGTGGGATGCATGGCATTCACTCACCTGCATGAAGTGACTGTCCTGGGGATTTATTCTAATGAGGTGGCTGGAATTTGTGCTTGGTAACTTAACATATGTTATTTTTATATATGTTTTTTTTTTCAGGTTCCACAGCAGGCTAGCTCTAGCCTGCTACGGACCTCTCTACACCATAAGAAAAAACAGCATAAATCTACATCCAAGTCATCCTAGTCTTAATACACTGCAGTAGATATGTGATTGTGGGCCTGGCTTGATCTGAAATTATCTCTGAATATATAAGGACTCACAGGGCCATCACAATGCATGGGATGGATGGATTGTACAGCACTCTGTGGGGGGCATATGTGGGAATGCACTTTATTATATTATATGTTGTATGTTGAATGCATGTTTGTACTGCTGGCTACAAATCTCCATGTCAATGGACAATAAATTATATTGTGTCGTTATCCTCGCACCACTTTTGATTACTGCATTTAATCTGCCAACTCTTTGATCAGGCCAGGCTATCACTTTACCTCCAAGATGCTGCTCATCCACGTGCTTTCACTTCCACTGCCTACATCCCCTCCATCCCTCTCTCTCTGACGCTAAATTATAGATCATGCAGTGTGTGTGTGTGTGTGTGTGTGTGTAAGGGAGGGGGGGTGGGGGGGGGGGGTTTAAGACATTGTGAGTTCTTTCAGTGTTGAGATGAAAGCTATGGAGGGACATGCTCAAGGAGTGTTTCTCTGTGCTCCTGACAGTAATTGCCCCTTCACTTCAGAACATGCTGAAGTACATGTGTACCTGAGTAAGTATGCTCATCAAATATGCACAAGTGACGTTTTTTGTGTGGGTAAGTGTGCGCGTTAAACTGGAGACTGGTTCTAGAATGATTCTACTCAATGTGCTCTGCGAAGCCTGATAATGGCTTCCAAGGAAAATCCCTCCAACATTTCAAACAGAAATCTCTGTGTGTTTACCCTCATTGAAAAGTGTGACTTGTGTGGCCACATACTGAAATAAACACAAATGAATAATCAAGAGGACATGAAAAATACATTTGGTACACATGTAGTCAATCACTCTTTAGCTGTTAGCTGATGTTAATTTCAAACAAAGAGAAAGAGACAGAGACCAAAAGAAAGGGAGAGAGAGAGATACAGAGAGACCAAAAGAAAAGGAGAGAGACAGAGAGAGAGAGAGAGCCTATGAGGACATTTCTCTGTGGTTTCTGACAAAGGGACAACATACAGAGCAGCAAGAACATCTTCTAACTTCTGGATTACATAACATTGCAAGTTAATCTTACCTCAGGCAGCCTTTTGCTATACACTGTACAAATGGCAACAGTAATCCTTGAGTGATTGTAGCATTGGAACATTTAAAACTTTACTTAAAGGGATAGTTCAGGTTTTTATAAAGCTGTTCCAATTAATCGTGAACTCTGATTCCCTTTGGTCCATATAAAATGCACTAGTGCAAGTCAGTGGGTCTAAAAAGCATTTGTTTGAACAACATATTAAGTAATTGGATGTAGTGAATTATGAGGCGAGATAGAAAGCACTTGAATATATTGCATTTGATTTCTCAGAAGGTTTTTGCAAGCAAATTATGACTCCAATATCTCAAGGAACAAAACACTGAGGCAAGAGTGCTTTTTAATGGCCAGAGAGAATGACCAAATTACCAAACAACCAATTGGTCACAGGTCCAGGGGCCGAAAGATCACTGGGCCCTCAAGGGGGGCCAAAAGTCCAAAAATCAGACTAAGAAAACCCCACTGCCCTAAGTTTGCGACTGAGAGGGTCATTATCTTATATAGATACAAAGTATTATGTCTCTATGTCTCTACAAGCCAGTGTGTGGCAATTAAAATGAAAAATAAAGAGAATAAAACAGCTTCCATATGGAGCAGCAGATATTCGTGATGTGTGGACCACTTCCAAGAGTTCAGTCTCACTCTAGTGTAGTAATAAAAAAGTTCAAACACACAGGTATTGTTTGCAAGGAGAAGCACTTGGGGCACAGGAGCCAAGTCATTATAGAGGCACAAACAAATGCATATACATATCGAACTTTACTATGAGCAAAACCTATGAAGACAACATTAAATTGCTATTGCTATTTATTGCAGCTAATGTTAGCTTTTTACTGGTGGTCATCCACCTCTCACTTTTATTGGTTGTGAAATAAAGCACTAGATTTTACCATAAAGGTTTAACCAATTTCAGCTTTTTTCTGCTTTCCCCATCACAGATGAGTGTGTACCCCACTGGCTGTGCTGCCTAGTCTGGCAAATTTGCCCACCAAAAATCCATCATAGTCTTGTAGAAAGTGAAGGCAGCTGGTGAATCCACTGGCCCGTAAGAAAGTCCCTTATTTTTTATTCTCTTTTTTTTTTATCTCATGTCCTATGACTACTGCTAATACTATTGTTTAAGCATTGTTCTCACTTCATGAAGTTAGCTACAAAACCGTATTAGTTTTGCAAACTATTGCTTCAGTATTTCATTGGCTTGAATTGTCTTTCACATATGCATTATGCAATATCTGTTTTTGGCAATGCTAACAGCTCACTACTTTATTTCCAATATTGCTGTGCGAGCAGCTTGCATTACAGGACGTGCATAAGATGGTATAATGCCCTTGTTTTTCAACACGACAGCTCTCCTCTTGCTCTCCCACTAAATGCACATTTTATTAGATTTTATCATCTAATATATGTAGTAACTGTAAGTTGTGCGTAAATCAGACAAATAAAATGGAAATATATGTAACCAGAAGTCATCAGAAACTAAAGGGGTTCCTACAAGAGTGCCTTTTCATTGTAAGTCCTCATTGAGACTTAATCACCATAGGAGAGGGGGTACAACATACAAGCACAAACACACACACAAAAAATTTGCAAGAAACTGAATCTGAAATCGACAAGGTTTTCACAATCTGCCAAAGGCATTGTTTCCATAATGTTGCGATTAAAACATACTGATATGGAAGTTTGATATGAACTTAAGTAATATTTTTTCTGATGTTTATTGCAAGTAATGGATGTGATGGAGTAATTTGGGTCTAATTGTACAAGCAAACGAAGGATGACGGAAATATATAAAATGACAAAATATATATCTATAATATAGATATATATATATATTCTCCCTCTTCTCTGTATACTGTATGTGCAAGAATGACAGGAATGCACTGATTTAAGCCTTTTGTTTGTAGATAAAAATTGCGAGGTGACATTGTATTCATTGTACTACTACCCGTGCACCACAGAATTTATGTGTATTGAATGTGCAAGTGTGTGTTAGCCTTTATCCCTTATTTTGAGTGTGACAAAAGCAGGGGGAGATGTGTTACCCTTTTAGTGTTGCAAAAGACCTTATGAATAATTAATTCTGGATCATGCAGATAAGGGGCTGACTGCTTGATGACTGCAAGCAAAGTGAGCAGATTATTCTCTGAGTCACCCACCGTGAATTCAACAGTCTAAGCTCCTTCTCTCATTCAAGGTCACAGTGAGCTCAACAGAGTCGGTGTCTGAAATTCCTTAGATGTCTTCAAAGTATTGACCCTGACCTCTTTATAGTGCATCCAGAGTGCCTTCTAAACAACTTCGATGGAGGAATCTTCATTCAATGTGTGATGAAAAAAACATTAAGAGAAACTCCACCGGATAACAGACTTCCAATGACCTTGGGAAGTCAAATGTAGATTTGGACCACCAACATGCCTCTCCAAAAGCTGGAAACAGGAGAGTCAAGACTAACCTCGGATGTCATTGGGAGAATCTATCCGGCGCTGCTATGCTAATAATGAATGAGAACATTTTTGTGCACATGTTCACGGTGCTTAGGCTGATTTACCGGAAATATATGCACATCTTCTGTTGCAGAATTGTTAACACTATTATGAAATAAAGCTTGTTTCAGTGTTATGCTAAATTAACGTGAATCCTTAAGGTCTGACTCCCAATCATTACCACTGGAGCAGCTTTGAGAAAGTGTTTTTAATGAAATCAGATTAGAGATTGTTTCGTTTCTAGGTTCAAGAGAAAGGTTACCGAAGATCATAGGAAAAACGAGAAGATGTAAATTGATGCAATTTTATTTGTGCATTAAAATAAAAAATCCATACAAGAGACCTGTAAATTTCTACCAACTGGTACATTTACAAGTAATTTACGACAAACTGAATATTTGCTAGCATTTCATTAATAGAACATTTTCTTTTACTTTTTTAAATGGAAAACTCAGGGGGAAACAACTAATTCATTACTGCATCTGAGCTCATTTCACCATTTCATTTCAGAGTCATCCCTTCCTTAATAGTGCGCTGCACAGCACTGTAATCTAGTACCCTTTTCAATCATTACTGTAACACTGTTGTGTGTGCAAGGCGGCCATTTTGAATGAAGGTCAGGCATCTGTTGTGCAGAGATTAAGAAAGATCAGAAGATCACAATTTCTTTCAATCTAGGTTTCATGAGGGAATGAAATGACCCCCCTCCATGGAACTTTTAGGTCACTCACACATGCAGTCTTTATGCTGGTGGCCGCATCCCATCATCTCTCCCTCTCCCTCTCCATCTCTCTCTCTCTCTCTCTCTCTCTCTCTCCCTCTCTCTCTCATTTCCTCCCACCCTCTCTCTATCCTCCCTAGAGCTCGTTTGTTTTACCGAGGGTGAGTACTCAACAGCGTCTCCCTCAAACAAGTGATCGTGTACACAGAAAAGCACTCCAGGTTCATCTCTACTGTCCCCCATCCTGAGTAGGGGTCAAGTGCTGAAGCCTCTGGGGCATCAGCACGGGCAAGGGGTTAGTTGTGAATTACTCTTTCCCCCCTACAGCTACAAATGTGCCAAAGATGCTGGTCAGGTAATTAAACATATCTATCTTCTAACAAAGCTTCTATCCCGCGCTGAAAAAATCTGACAAGCCGGATACTAGTTCTAAGTTAAAGGATAATTCCAGTTATTTACACCCTGGGGTTCCTAGTCTTTGCCATCATGATGATTGATTGTGTTCAGTTCTCTTTTTCGCTTGCCCTGCCGTCGACAGGAAGGACAAAGTGCAGGGTCAGCTACATAACAGCGACCATGGAGCTGGTAGAGATCAGCGTCTTGCTCAAGGACACTTCAGCAGGGCGAATGCTTGCCGACACGGGGACTTAAACCCGGATCCTCCGGTTGAAGGATGGTCTCCCTATTCACGATGACATCCTGCCACCTCTAAACGCCACGCATAAGGGCTTGGTACAGTAGCTTTAGTCACAGATAATTCTGCGCTAGTGTTTCTGCTAAGCCCTATTTGAATAGGGCTACTGGAGTGTCCAGTTATTTGCAGTAATTGTTGAGGTTGTCAGAGATTTTGAAGGAAAATTTGCATTAAAATTGGAACAAGAAAAGAATGACTCTAACCGTACTTGCTTTACTTCGACTGCTTGACTACTGCATGGTGGAAAACTGCTGCAGGCTGTAATGTAGTTCCACATATAGTGAAGAGTAGTGTAAGGTGAGCCTGACAGTAAGCTGAACCACCTGCACTATCGTTGAAAGTAAAACCATGAATATAACACCAATTATAGATTCTGTTGGTCAAACCAGTGAGCCAGTGTTAAATAAAAACCTATAATTAATGGGATCTAGTTGTTCGGCTAAAAACAAATTTCTGCACTGTCAAGCAATGAAAATGGAAAATGCAATAAAAATGGAAATGAAAAATAATGTTTTGCCTCATGCGTCAGCAGTTTGGTTCCAAGCTACATAATAAAGGCACAATTGTCTGGTGGTGATATGGGCCATTTGGCAAGTTAAACCAGTATATTTTCAATGCAAAAACATATGTGCCTCATAGCTCCAAATATCAGACAGCTGAGTTCAGCTCCAAAAACCTTTTCACGAAAAATTGTAGGGGATGAAGTTGGAAATACATCATACTGTTTGAGGGACTGTCATACATATGGCATGTAGAAGTTAACAGGGTTGGAATTGTTTTCATTGAGTTATATCATACTTCCGTTTTTCAAAAAGGAATCATAACAGAGAGGTGTCTCACCTTAACTGTGTCCACAGTATCAAGCTCTGTTTGTGGTCATGCTGTAATGTTGAATTGGCAGCACCTACAGGAAAGCTAATCCCCTAAATGCACAAAGATCCTAAACTACAATTGGACCATTTTGGTAGAGACAGTGGGTCTCTTTTCACAGAAACTTTTTTCTTTGCTACATTATCATAGCAATTTGTTTTGTTAAAAAACTTTGTGACACCATTACATATTTTTTATTCAGGCTGTGCATTTGGTGATATTAATTCTAGGTGAGGTGCCATTTGACAGATTTGCTTATACACACTTGTTATTAATGTGTTAATGCCAGCCTTCTGGTAGCATTTTATACTGTTTTCTGCACAAAAAATCATCATAAATCAGACAGGCTTCTTAAAATCCTGAACTGTTTTCACAGAGTGTCAAACACTATTTCACCTACACACACCATATTTATGGATCAGTAACAAATTCACTTCTGTAAGTTCTTTTTAATCTTTTTGCTTTTTATATGTATACTTCTATTATTTCAAGCAAATGGCAGGGTTTCACTTTCTACCAGTCATATAAATGGGTGTCACGATGACCTAGACGTTAGTGAGGTCATCCCCCAACCAGAGGGCGCTAGCTGAATCCCTGAGGAAGTGTCCTTGAGCAAGATATACTTAACCCGTACCTGCTCCAGCGGCGCCACACTAGCTGATTGATCCTGCGCCCCAGAGGGTAAAAAGAGAACTTTCCCCTCTGGCGATGAATAACATATCAAATCAAAATCAAAAATGCCATCCAGAATAAGTTGAGA
Source organism: Centroberyx affinis (assembly GCF_046629955.1). Classification (NCBI taxonomy): domain Eukaryota; kingdom Metazoa; phylum Chordata; class Actinopteri; order Beryciformes; family Berycidae; genus Centroberyx; species Centroberyx affinis. The sequence goes on from NW_027279493.1 coordinate 53,504, forward strand.
GAAATGTAAATATCCTTTTAAATGCAGGACACAACACTTTTGTCTTTCCTGAGCCTTTAATTCAGTTTTAAAAGGGGAATTCCCATGTTTTTGGTGCAGATATACGACTGTGTGAATGGTCATACGGTCAAGTGGAAAAATACAAGGTGCTGACAACCTCTCAGGAGTAAAGGCCATGGGCGATTAAGACCCTGCCGACAGAAATGGCGTGCCAGACTCGGATCACTTTCAGTCTCTCTCTGAGAAGACCATTATGGATCGCCTTCTAAAGGTCAAGCCATCACAAGTATAAGGACAAACACTCAGCACCAAATCATAGGTTTATGCAAAGTTATTATATTCTCAGTTCCCTGCATATTTCACATATTTGATGCATCTATTTAATTCCTGCATTGCAGAGACTGGAGAGAATGACAGCACATTTTGCAGTGTCAAACACAAGGGAGTGTTGCATAGTGAGTGCTCTCTTCTCAACAGAATACTCAGACACGGCTGTTGCTAATATGACTAATTAATGAAGGTGACATGGGACCTCAATGGCTTCAAGCAATGTTATGGCTGATCTGGCTGGGGCAGAGGGAGAGCTTTCTGGCTCTTTATTCTACATTAGTCACATCTGTGACAACGGCTATAGATCTGGCAACCCAGGACTTGCCCTCCACAGATGTGTACCATCGATGGTACTCGCGTGATAGCATTACTAATGAGAATCTTGGTTTTTTTTTGTTTTTTTTTTGTTATTTTTTGCTTGTCTATTTTTGTTTATCTATCTATCTATCTATCTATCTATCTATCTATCTATCTATCTATCTATCTATCTATCTCTATCTCTCTTTGAATGCCATTAGTGCATCATTCATAGAGATGCTGTTTTCTCATAATGGTGACTATTTAGCTTGCAGGAAAACCAATCTGGATTTCAACTACTATGACCATTCGGTTTAACAGAAAATACAGCAGTAAATAACAGCAATAAATTCTGCCTCAGAAAATACAAAACTTTAAGAGAGCAAGGCTTGTTTTGTTTAGCTTGCTGGTTGTTAACTTCTCAGCTTTGGGCACAGGTTAAAAAATAAGTGTTTACCCAACCATGAAAATACCAAGGATACAAATATAGAGTAGGGAAGTCAAGTGGTTGCCCTGGGTCCAGAAGAATTCTGAACATTCATTTGTAGCATACAAATAGCAACCGGCTCAAGTGATTACCAAGCCATACAAATGGTCTCATGTAATTGTATTTTGAAAATCTCAAACAATGGGAAGAATTGTTATTTCAGCCATTCACTTACCATTTCAAAATTAAAAGAAAATGAAATTACACACCTTTTGACCATTTGCATCGCTCAGTAATCGCTGGAACCAATTAAACGTTTTGTCTCTGTTCTATGACTGAATGGTCAACATTCCTTTACACCGGGGAAATGACAAAGATTTCCCTGAGCTGCACCCACTTGCAGCACATTCCCCATCAATAACATACAATCCTAAAATGCATCTGTAGCGCAGTTATAGTGTATTCCTAACAGATTACATTACGTAGCTGTATAGCTCCAGTGTAATGTGTCTGTAGCAGCAGGTGTGGTATGTAACTTCCCTCAACACCATCACGCCAAATAGCAAAGCACTAAAAACAAAACCGCGTTCTCAAAGCGATGATATATTAATCCTCCACATTTTCACCAACAGCTTTGAAATCAATAAGACAAACTAGCTCTTTAAGTCACTCAAGTATTGGGAAAAAAATGAAATCACACACACACACACACACACACACATACACATACACACACACACACACTGAAAGATTTGCTGGTTTTATTTTCTCACAAGCACACACTGTCTTTTTGACAAAAGTCTTGCATTATTCACACAAGATGAGTGTGCACTACATGAGTCCCTTTCAATGTAGCCACACAATATTCTGTCTTCTATCTATCTTTATGTAATATACTACACTGTACTGTACTATCGCTGTATCACACACTATTGAATAGTCATTGTTGCTGACTGTAAAAGACATATACCAAAGCTCAGTTTCCTCTTGGTTTTATGAAGGGGAAACAATATTTAATTTAAAACTTACCTACATGCTTTAATATTGAGAAATAAGGGAGAAATGAATGACAGTTAGTCAATTATTGTTGTTATGCCAAATGGTCAATATTAAAATACTAACTAGTCATGATCAACACATCCGGAAAACTATGGCTGCATCACAAAAATTGTATTGATCATTTCCCACATCTCTGTGTTTATCAGATCAAAGGCATTAGCACTGAGCCTCAGAGCCTCAGAGATCCACACCACCCAGAACCTGCAGAGCGACAGCAGCAATTCATCTTCAGATTCTAACTGCAGCAATAGCAGGAAATCAAGGATGGCAAAGCTCAAAGATGATGTGTATACTGTCCCTGGAGCTGAGGGAGGATAAATTACCATGTGTGCTCCCCCATTAAGATGGCCTGGATTACTTCAGAATGGAAATGAGGCATAAGTGATATGATTAGTAGGGCCACTCCCCGGCTGCAGGCCAACCAAAGCACAGCATACAGACATCATCACTGTAATCAGACAGGAGCAAAGCCTCCATTACAGGCTCCAAACACCTCCATAAACTAAGGTAGGCTTCAATACAATCACAAATAGAAATGACCCTGAGGATGCTGTTAGGGTGCTTGTGTGGTGGTGAGAACAAATCTAATCGGATGTGCACTCTATTTCCAACTGTTCAAACTGGAAATTAATACTGTTAGACATGACTGCAATTGATATAAACTGGCAGAGCCGAGTGGCTACAACTGATATAAAATGTCAAGCTAGTATTGTAGCATTTTGCAGTGGCAAAACATATTGGTCTTTTGGTGGAGGACTCCTAAAAAGAATGAATGGAGGATGAGGAGATTTTGGAGGCACATTCCCTTGGTGAGGCAGCTCAAATCATATGAATACATACAATACAATCTCAGCGATTTAAACCCCTCGGGAATGGGCTTGTGAAAATGTTCACAAAAACAAAACACACTGAAATAATGGGCAAAACCTATTCAAAATACTAACCATGCAAAAATAGACAAAGCATTATCAAATAACTGTTTTGTTTTTTTTATTCCAGTTACACAAAAATGAGCAACATTAGTGAGCAGCTTAGTAGCAGTATTAGAAACAGTGCAGATCAATAGCAGCCAGAATTAGGAGAAGTAAATGTAAGCTACTACAGCCAATAAGATAACAACACATGAAGCATGCCATGTGTTAAATTGCCTCACATTCAGATTTAAGCGAATCCCCTTTCAATCCTTAACTGCTCTGTAATGATGAGGCCTGAATGGGCTCATAACCCCCGTAAGCACCTGCTGCAATAGCAGGACTATTACCATTACCACACCAGAACCGTAATGGCTGCCACTCAACATCATTATGAGATTGCCCCCCAATGCACCAATGAATGCAGCTAATGTGGTCGCAACTTCCTCATACATAGTCCAAAGTCCACTGTCAATGTGCCGAAGGCTGTGGAAGGCAATGAGGGATTTAGAGTGGACAGAGATAATTATGGTCCTGCACATCATGTGTATTGCATCTATTGTGTATATAACAAAAAAGCCAACGCGATTAGCATATGTGAGTGCCTTTCAGTTCTTATGTCTAGATTGCTCATTGCTCTTTGTCTGCCCATCTTGCTAGAGACTCATCATTGTGTTTCCCAGATGATTGGCCCTTACAGATCAGGTGGCATCACCTCACTGAAGACCAATTTCACAGTTAACTCAGTCCACACAGGCCCAATTACAGGTGAATCTAATCCTGGATTAGACAATATGCAACTAGTGTTTGTTTACAAAGCTCAGGCGAAAACCGAAGGTGGATTTGGAAAGATTCAATTTAAAGCCCCAGTCAGGGCTGCCCTGTCTCACCGCTCCGATCGACATCATTCGTTTTGCATTTACTGTGAGCAATTGGAATATTATTGACTTGCTGGAGGGTGGCACAAACAGAGGAATAGGTGCAATGCATTTTTCCACTTCAGTGGCCCCAGGTTTAGCAATGAGGACATGTAACTGATGCATCAAACCAGCTTAATTTGACTTGTGAAATCTAGTTGGTCCACTGCACTGATCTGTTTCGACAATTTTGCTATCGCTGCACCAAATGTCACTTTATGACAGCAACAAAAGGTGCTTAGAGGTATTAACTGTTTCCATCACATCTGGACACATTTACTCTGGGAGCTAACTGTCTGCTTGTCTGCTGTGGGCATCCTTTTTACTATGTGCATGATAACGACAAAACATTCCCAAAGGATAGTAGGTGTCCATTAACATTACCAGTCCCGACTAATATTATATTTTTGATGGAAAGTTGCTATTTTTAATAAAAGAAAGAAAAAAACCCTCCTTTTAATATTTGAGCAATTTGATTATTCTTACTGTCAATATTGTCAATATTCAGGATAAAGAGAGCAAGGCTTGTTTTAAAGATTAGTATTTATGAGGAATGAATTAGACAATATTTTTGCAGCCAAGACTTCAATAGCTAGCAGCAAAAACTGGAAGTAAAAGAGAAAGGTGATATCTAAAAACAACACACTGTCTCCCTTCTCTCCACTCGCTCATGTGTTAAAATAGAATTTTCAGTCTGTAGAAAAACAAAACCCATTCAACATCACATTGAAAACCTGGGAAAGCCAATATTATTACACTTCTGAGGCAAATGCATACTATACCAAAGAGAAGCATTGCTTTAAACGAATGAAAGAGGGTGAGAAAACATGGCTGGATAGCCTTGCATCTTTAATAGTTCCATCATCCTATTAGGTTTCTCGCATCATGGATTGAACATTTCGGATAGCGCCACTGTGGACAAGACTTGCCCACAAATCAAAGATCCATTGAATTTCAGGGCTAGAGAAATAAGTCTTTGAGAGTGCTCACCCCCAAAAGAATCCCTCAGACGAAGAGATAAATCTGTTATAAGTTTTCACAAGATATGTTTTCACATCTCATTATCCAAGAACTGCAAGTTGGACTACACATTAGACGTTAGATGTTGTACAGTTGTTGCAAAACATGATGAGGGCAAATGAGTGTCCAGCTGCAAGTAAATTCTACATTGCATTTAATTTTTTAAAAGCACTCGCACTGTTTCTTATCCTGCCTTTTTTTACAGTGTTGTCTGTCTGCGGCCTCCCTAGGCTCTCTCTTTTCATGCCCGTGCAGCACAAACAGCGGCAGGGGCCTTCACTTGTCACTGGAGGCTTTAGGGAGGAGAGTGATAGGCTGCAACGCTAATATATTACAAGCCTCTCCAGTGAGCCTGCATGCGCGTCCACACACATACACAAACCAATATCATATAATCACACGCACGTGCACTCACCGTACGAGCACACACCAACCACACATTCACACACACAAATAAACTACAGCATATATGCACAAGGACACAAACACGGTACTGTCCACTACTGCTAATGCACGATCAATCCCCAAACTCAGAGCGATGCAAAATGGACGCTCAGGCATACACAGTGCTGGAGAGTAAAGTAAGGCAAAAATGTGATAAACAGTTGCACATAGGTTACAGAGTGAGAAAGTGAATATCAATCTTACAGACCAATACCGATAAGCAATACTAAATGTGCATACGCAGATAGGTAAATGCTCAGACACACAAGTACACATGTGCACACACACACTCCCACACACACACACACAAAGAGGCTGGCCTTCCCTAATATTTACCGAACCGTGTATGCTTTGGGGGGAGTCCAATTTTGGCAGCTCAAGCCTCTCTCAGTCTTGGACTAGAAATCAGCCTCCTGTATCGCTCCACATGCAATGCATTTGTATCATCTTAAATTACGATCTTGGCAGGTTGCAAGGCGTGAAAACAAACAACACCGTCAAGCGAGTTCTTCCTCCTGCCACCTCCATCATACCTCTCTCCACACTCCTCTTCTGAGTGCACACACACACAAACACACACACACACACACACACACACACAGTCCTAATGCAGCAGCAGTGTCATCTGGCCTTTTCTGCATGACTTCACTCAAGGATCTTTGGTCGAGGCCAGCGAGGGCCACAGGAGAGGGAATGGGTGCTGTCACGCACATCTAAAAATCTTTGATCCCATCCATATGTGTTTAAACATTCATACGCAGCCATTAGCTGGTGGTAAATTGGCTTTAAAAGGGAACCACAGAGGAGGAACCATTAAAGTCGCTCTGGAAGGGCAGGGAATTCTGCGTCATGTGCTTTAAGCATGCCCTATATCTTCAAGCAATAATCAAGCGATTCGATTCTGACATTTCATTTTTCATATTTGACACTCAAGCCTATCAAGGAAATAAAAGCAGCACATGTTCTATATCATTTCCCCTCTTCACGTCTACTGATTTTGATCTATTGAGGTACGAACTTAAGTGTAATCCATACAATGTGTAACATTTTTTCACTGCGACCAGCAGCTAGTCTAGGTTGGTCTGTCGATCTGTCAGTCCGTTTTCCACTTTTGTGCTGATTTTCATCATCTATAACTATTGATCCCAAACTCACACTGACATGAGTGATGGCTTGTCGGACTCGAGGGAAAGTTTCCTATTGATTGTCATTTATGCCCCTCCCCCTTTCCTGATTGGCTGTATTGATCCTGAAATCGCATTGAGATGTGTGATCATCTATGTGTGATGGCTCGTCAGACTCAAGAGAGTGTCCTATGGATTGATGATGTCATATAAGCCCCTCCCTCTTTCCCAATTAGCTGAACAACATTTGTGCATCGTCTTTATCTATTGATATCAAAGCCACACTTAGTCGCACTTACAGCAGTGATGACTCGTCGGACTCAGGAGTTAGTATCCTATTGATTGCTGATGTCATTTAAGCCCCTCCCACTTTCAATTGTTTCCAACATAAAAATGAATTTGTCAAAATGATCTGTCCTTGAGGGTACAAAAGAGGCCATTTTTTATTATAGTCTCATAATATGTCCGTTGGCTGTAGCTAACGGACATATTATGAGACTTTTGATTGTATTATCATTAGTCTCATATTAGAAGACTTTTGACTGTCAGGATTGTCAGGACTTTTGATTGTCAGGATGGGTGACCTCTATGTCATATAGCACCTAAAAAAACCTCTCACAGCCATTAACATTTATATTACAGGCATAATATATGCTCTTATCCAGAGTGCAATAGTAGAACAAGCTAATAGTCCTAGATCCCCAGAGTACAAACAACCAAAAGTAAGGAGTGCAAGGGTCAGGGCCACAGTGCCACCATACAATGATCACAGGAATATTGCTAGATAAGAATGACGGAATGACAAGAAGGAAGTACTACAAAAAGAAATGAAGTAAGATATTAATAAAGGATTTTTTGGAGCAGAGGGGATATGATTCAGTGGGTAGACGGTGATGATGAAGGTGACAGTGAACCGCTCTTTATCATAGCTGTCAATCACGGGTTGATCTCAGCTTTTTTTTAATTACTAAATTCACATTCAATTCAAACTGTAATTTATGCAATGGCAGACTATTTCTTTATAGACTCTATAATGTAAGATATTTCTATGGCAAAAAAATTTCAATTTTCACATTTGGAAAAAATCAACTTCCTGAATTGTTGGAACTGATTAATTAAGCCTGCCTCTTTTATGGCCTCTCAGTTTGTTGTATTGAACCCTACCAGAGACGGACCCATAATTTATCCCCAGTGAGGGTTATTTCATACACAGGCATGCAGGCACACACATACAGCACATTTCAATACTATTGAAGGATGCTTGTACTGCTTGAAGGTCAAATTCAATAATGAATGCAGGGGAATAGTGACAATTATACACACACACACACACACGTATACACACACACACACACACACACACACACACACACACACATACACACACACACAAACACACACACACACACACGTCCCTTGACTCCCTTCACTCCAGTGCAATGATGATTGGGTCTCTCCACTGGACTGACTCCACTCCTGCTCTGCCATTCCACTCAGCACAGTGAGAAATCACCTAGTCAGTCTAGGACTATTACAGAGTAATTGGCCTTTTAAAGAGGGGCTCCACCATGTGAAACAGTGTAACTGAGAATGATACTCTCTTCGCTCCATTCCCCATTTTCTCCTCCATTCCTCGCGCTCTGTTTCTATCTTCACCTCCTGCTCTCCCTCTCTTTCCTGGCCACTTGCTCTCTGTGTCTCTCTGCCTCTCCGCATCTTGTTTCATGAATCCTGTTGCACCCCATCTCTGCTCACTCTCACTGACCTCTGAGAGCTAAGTGGTGTAGTTGCCCATGTTCAAGTTTCCGCATTCAGCACTGGACAGCTCCCTGACTTTTAGCACTTACACCTATTGGACAGACCCACTTGATTTTCAAGAAGAGAGTAAGATATAGCGGTAGCAGTTGTAAGTAATGGGAAGTCACACGGAGCAGCTGAGACAGTAGTATTAAATATGAAATCGTCAGAACTGTGAAGACCAAACCAACCAACCAACCAACCATTACCAAACCAATGTTACCAGAGCCACATTACTGTAACAAAGTAGGAATAATAGTCCAAGAGGTACTGTAGCCAGATAGCCAAGAAAATAACAGGCTGCAAGGGGCTTTGCTGAAAAGATAACACTGGACAAAGAAGCAAGCTAATGGTTACATAACTGTGTAGATGGATGAATACACCATAAGACTATATGTCTAAGTATAGTATAAACATTAAATGAAGTGTGACTGGCAGTGTTTCCCCTAGGAAATGTTTCAGCAGCAGAGGCAAGGATGGGGTGGGGGGTGGATGTGTGTGTGTGTACGTGTGTGTACGTGTGTGTGTGTGTGTGTGTGTGTGGGGGGGGGGGGGTAGACTTGAAATAAATAAAATGACAGCTGATGACATAATTAATTAAGCACATATTTACTGCTATCCAAGACCTTTACTTTCGAAACAGAAACATGTACCCTAGCATAAAAATAACATTGTAAACAAGAAATTGTTTTTAATTGGATAAAGGTTAGGTAAATAGAAATATTGAAAGCCTCAGTGCCAAAGTTTGCAACTAAGAAATTAAATGACTGTTGATGACAAAACACATTTATTGCTGTTCAAGAAATTAGAGGATGCTGTATGAATGTTTATGTAAACTGTGAAATCTATAGCCATTAACTATACCTTTTGCTGTCACTTTCCCTGTAACTTCAACTGATTCTCTGCAGATTCTCTGTGTCGCTCTAGTTTGATCCTTCGCTCAGAAAAGGATGCGCTTTTTTCCGCCAAACAGCCAAACGGCGCGGTGTTCAGGCGCCTCGGGTCAGCGCCCATAATGGAGGCATGTATTTTTACCACCATGGACAGCACGCAGAATACAAGTGGCTAAAAACAACTCCGCTTGTGTGATTGACATTTCATTAAATTGTGAAATCCCACAGCAGCGGCGGTAAAAATTGTATATTTAATATGCTATGAAGACAAACACGCCGAATGCTTGAGTATCTTGCAATCTATGCTTACGTACTTGAAGCCTCCATACATAAACACTCTAATTCTTAATTCCAATTAAATCACTGACAATTGAGATTGCACCTTGCACTCAGGTTCCAGTAGCTGGTAAAAGGAGCTTCATTACATTTTCATTATGTTCATTATCTCAATTGTTTGGGCCTACTTTTAATTATAGAGAATATCAGACCATGAGTTCTGCTTTGGCATTACAGATTAGTGTGTTTGTGTGTGAGTATGTGTCTGCATGCATGTGTGTGTATTTTCAAGATAGAGGGGGAGGGAACAGGGAGTGAGCTATGAGAAAAGTGATATAGGAGAAAGAGAGAGAGAGAGAGAGAAACAACAGCGAACTGGAGGGGAGTGGGGGGCGTGTGTCAAACACATCAGCACATTAGCACACTGTTTGGCTTGGAGAGAGGCAGGAGACCTCTGGGGAGATGAACCGCAGAGCAATGTGTGTGTGTGTGTGTGTGTGTGTGTGAGAGAGAGAGAGAGAGACACAGAGAGAGAGAGAGAGAGAGACAGACAGAGAGAGAGAGAAATGTGTGTTTCAGTGTGCCTAGGTGTGCATTCGTGTTTGTATCTGTGTGTGTGTGTGTGTGTGTGTGTGTGTGTGTGTGTGTGTGTGTGTGTGTGTGATCTGTGCAGCTGCGGAGGAAGAGAGGGAGGGAGGGAGAGAGCGTCATTCTCCAACCAACAGCCTCGGGCCCCGAGAGCAGAGGTAGATGAAGAATGACATCTTAAACAGTATGCATCAACTAAACACTATGAGAAGAAAAAACATGAGCGCTGAATCAACCTGCCAGCAGCTCCTGAATTGAAAAAAAATAAAATACTGGTGCAGCAGGGGCGGTTTGGGCACCTCGTAAGGATACCTCCCATTGGAGGTTTACTGGGCAGACTGGGAGGAGACCCAGGGTCGCAGGCAAGATGCACTGGAGGGACTACATTTCCCAGCTGGCCTGGGAGGAAGCTGCTGGGGAAAAGGATGTTTGGGCTGCCCTGCTTGCCAGGACCCTGACACTGAACAGTAGTAAGAAAATGGATGGCTGGATGAATGGGTAGCAGCGTGATTTAGTGGTTAGAAAGACTGTCCTTGAATTGGAGGATCTAGGTTCAAGACCCTTTGTCCGTAAGCATCCACCCTGCTGAAGTGTCCTTGAGCAAGACATTGAATACATACCAGGTCCAAGGGTGCAGCTCTGTAGCTGATATTGTGCTCTGACCTCCCTGGAGACTGGCAAGCAAAAAGACAATCGCCCTACATGGATCAGTAAATTACACTGACAGCATATAATGGAAAGTAATTTTACTTTTGGGTTCATGTTTTTGCTTTTGTGTCAAAACTATCAAGAAAAACTAGTATATTGAAAAAAAAATTTAAAAAACGCAAATCAGAATAAACACTACCAGTCAAAAGTTTGGACACCTGATTGATTGTACTATGTTTTTCATTATCTTAAAGCCATTTTGCTGTAAAGGCTTATGCTTGAATGCTTGAAATTTGCTTTTTAGACAAATATAAATAGTGAATTTGATGCCTATGTATGAATGTATTTCCAAAGTTGTTGCCTTTCCATTAAGGCAAAGGGCAGCTTTGCCTTAATGGAAAGGCAAATTGCATTTGTGTTATTTCATAGTTTGATGTATTTACTATTATTCTAAAATGTGGAGAATAGTAAGAAATAAAGAAAAATGTGTTTCCAAACTTTTAACTAGTAGTGTACATAAACAAAGTGCACTAGATAAGACAATAGGGTAGTATGCATTTTGAGATTTTTCCCAGAACTCACTAAAAGCTTGGTACAAAGTCCATCAATCCTCAGGGAGGTGCCTTATAACACCCCATAAGCCTACATTCATGAAGCTCACATATATATGTGGCCTGATCACACACACACACACATGTGGGACGAGTTTTTCTGTCCTAATCCTCTTAGGCTGGATTTACTTGCCAGCAGGCACGCTGGACACATATGCATGCTGTAATATATGATATATGTCCACTGGTGAATCTTTTGTCTTAAGCCAGGATGATAGATGCCACTGGATGAGATGAAAAATGTGATCACAATGGATTTTCTGACACTTAAAGATGGAGGCTGCCCTGCAGATGAAGTGTTGCTTGGTGTGGTGTTGCTTGGAGAGGTTTTAATCACACAGAAATAAGACATGAGTGGATGGAACTATATCTCATCCATGTGGACATATATAGCATGTTGGCATAGATAGACTGACAGCAAGAGTTGATCGCAAGGTCAAGAGCCTTGGGTGCAAGCACACCAACAGAGAGACTCACACAGACAACCACACACACACACACACACACACACACAAACACACACACTACGCCCCTACATTCATATAGATTTGTCTCTTGCTGGTCTACCAGTTGCTGTCACAGTGAGTAGACAGAGAAGCTTTGGACAGGGGATTCTTCCCCTCAGCAAGACACTCTCACGCTTCTAGCCAGAGAGAAAAAGAGAGGGAGAGAGAGAGAGAGAGCGGGGGAGAGAGAGGGAGGCCCACTTTTCTGAGAGAAAGCGAGAGAGAGAGAGAGAGAGAGAGAGAGAGAGAAAGAGAGAAGAAAAGAAAGAGCAAGAGAGCAGTAATACGTTTTCATCTGAAATATTAAAGGCCTCTGCATTAATCTGTCTTTCCTCTCCCTGGGGCGCTGGTGAAGGCTCTCGCTGTCCTAGAGTCCCCTGGAAAAGGACAGAGGCTAGCTGCCTCGCCTCCCTCTCTTCAGGCCAACACTGGCTCTCCACCTCTTCTTTCAGAACAGCCATTTAAGTGTTTATGTGGGAGTGGGCTGTGTGGTGAGGTGTTCTGAAATGGCCACACTGGTCAGCATGCGCAGTCTGGCCAAATCTGAAATCATTGAAACAGCTCCCCATGCGTAAAAGCATCACAGACACTAGTACAATTTTCTCATTCATCAATCAAAGATGTGATGGTGTCTTCTGATTCTACACTATAGAAAAATGTCACGTAGTATGTATTTTATATTGTCTTTAATTTGCACAGCAGCAACAGCAACGTACGTGTTTCAGCCCTTGGCCTTCCTCAGCGTTTCTATTTCCCTAGTGAAAGTGACCCATATATACAGTATAAACAACCAATATAAATCCTCAATTATCAATCAATTAATAACTGTGCTTAGAACATAATAAACATAAGATACAACAAACATACAGTCTTCAGTATGAAAAAACAATTGCAGTAACATTTTATGGATACATTTCTTTATTTCATGTCTTCTGATTTTAGCCTAAAATGCAACTAACATTCTTAGAAACAGAAGGCCCAGTGAGGTGATCTATTTCATCTTTCTTCATCAGATTAGCTTCATCAGCTCATGTAGTTAGGGAAATGTACTGTCTGATGGAGGAAATGGGGCTTACCACACCTCCAGTGAAGAAAGTAGCTGCTGTGCCTCGCCTGACAATTTGGGTCCACTGAGCCTTCAAGCTTTAACGCCTACTCTAAATTTTCTGCTGGCACTTCATGAAGGTGGTGGCTACCATCTAGCCTTTATCTAGGCCACCAGATCCACAGCTGGACCCATCTGGCCTAGCTATCTCCCCTCTCTCTCTCCACACACACACACACACACACACACACACACACACACACACACACACAAACACACATGTGCACACACATGACATACAGCATATACACACACACCAGCTGTTGTGGATTACCAAAGCACAAGTACGGGTCTATTTTCTGACTTATGCCCAGTGTTTGATGGCCTTGCCCTAGGTTTGACCTAAAGCAAAAGCACAGGCTTGTGTGTTCAGGGGAGGGAGGACAGTTGGGTGGATCAAGGGGGTGGGGGGGCGCTTATCTGCCAATCCTCTGTACTCTGACCCAAACCAAATGCTTTCTTGCTACGTACCCTCCCACATTACTCACCTTCACTTTATCACATTGTTGCTGTTGCATACAATAAGAGGTCTCCCATTGCTCGAGGTGTGCACTCCACAGTGCATACTGGCATGGCAAATTGGGGACTACGAGTGGAGAGAAAAGGCTCTCGGGGTGAATTGTGATGATTAACAGGTAACTGCTTGGCAACGGTTGTTATATAAAGAATAATACCAGTGGAATTGTATTTGTTTCCTATTGCAATTAATATTCATGGGGAGTCTAAACCCATGGATGTATTTGCCACAGTCAGAAGCAACTGCAGATTTGCCCTACCTCCCAGAAGTCATAGGCTACCATTGTTTTCAACAATACATTAAAAACAGCTTACTGCTGCCTTGACGAAAGTAATCCATCATTTTAAATAACATGTGTACTGTATTTTTTCCTGACATATGATTCTATAAAGCCAGTCACTGCAGTTGTATCAAAAGTAGTTCCATTCTGCCAGAATTGAATGTGAAGAGACCATTGGTCATCTCCAGCGACTCTACTTTAAGTTTCATTTGCCTCTTCACCACCACCAGAAGTACGGAACAGTGCGCAGTAATGGAAAAAGTGATAGGAAAAATGTGTGATAGGAAAAACTGCAGTACATGTGATGTTCTATGTTCTGACTATGCAAATACATCACCGGGTTTAGACTTTTCATGGACATTAATGATGATGGGAAAAAAGTAAAATTACACTGCTATTTTCCTTTAAAAGGTGAACACTCATACCTCATAAAACCCAAACAATTTCGCTTTGAGTTTTAAAAATGTGAAACCCTACAAAGAGCATATAATGATCGTGGTGAGGAGTGCTATTTTCTTTCCCAAACATGACGACTTAAAACCCAGTCACGCAAACCCTCTGCCACCTGCATATTAGCTCTCAAGCAAACGTGAATTGTGCCTTGTGCTTCATTTCCTTATCTGTGCCAGCCTTGACCGGGCTGCTCAGAGAAATGTGCCGGGTCTCTGGGTTCTTTTAATCTTATGGATTGCACTTCCAAGAAATGGGAAATCCATCTATTCTTACCTCCATCTATCTCACCTTGCTTCCTTCCTCCCTTCCATACATCGGTCTTACACACTGACCCTCCAATCTTCCCACTACCTGATCTCAGTTTAATCTTCATTATTCTCTGTAAAGCCGTAGTCTCTCTCTGGCTAGAATGTCAGCCTCATCTCTAGTAACCACCCCTATCCCCATCCACACACACAAAAACACAAAAAAGAGAGAGGGGTAGCAACATGCAAAAGTCATACTCAGCTTAAGCTTTAAAGTTAATGTTACAATGAGGGAGTGAGGACAAAACCCACTGACTAAGGCGACCCCACCAATTGCTTTCCCACAACTGTAATAAAATATTCTATCATATCCCTGAGGCAACCTGGACTCCAGCAGGGATCAAAGAGTACACTTGATGGCAGAGAGAGTAGCGCATATTAGTGCCTAGAACGGCAGTGTCTCACGTCCACCGAGACCTTGATTTCATTCCATTAATAGCTGTCATGGAAAAATACATGGTAGGGTTTGTTTCCATTTCCTTGGTAATTATTGGCACATCACAGGAGAAGACATACGAGAGTGTAAAAAGCCAATTAGTGAGAATGCCGCTCAGTTGCTGGTGTTCTTTCATCATACACTATGATGACATTGATGAAAATTGCTAGTTTTCATTAGCAGTTATTTTTTAAAGAGGTTGGGAATTGGACGCAAACTCAGTTTAACAGCTGAGAACAACCATATCACAATCTATATGCGGTGATCACTTAACAGCAGCCAAGTGATAGTGCTCCAGCTATCATGTTGAACAACTCCAGTTTCAAAGTGCTCCAACATGTACTGCAGTACACATCCTACCACTAGCACTACTTGTATACAAGGGGCCCAGTATGCGTCATTTTGCCGCATACTCACTATTCAATACATCAAAACAGTTTGCACGTCTTGCTCTGCTTGTATTCCTTTCAGCCTGCCTGTGACAGGTGTTTTATGGAAAGGAGCACTGTTGTTGAGGATGTCCTATCAATGATTCAATGCAGCACATCAGATGGAAGAGAGAGAGAGAGAAAGATGTCTCTGCCAGGATGTTCGGGGGGGGAACTTTCAATATATAATTCACTGTGTTGTCTGATGGATTGGGTGTGAATGCAATGCTTGCCCGTTGAGTTTGGTGAAGATGCAGTGTCCTTCAGCCTTGGGTGGTTTTGGCCACTTTGGGGCCTGAGCTACACTGCCAAATGTCCCTACAGCATCTTTTGTTCTTTTTGTATTGTGCTATTGTGACAATTGCACTGCTCCACACACGCTAAAATGGTATGACAGAGACCTTACATAAAGGCTGATTATCAATATGCGTTCTTGTGCATTCTTGTGTCCTCCATGATGCGTTTTATCTAACCAATATCTAACCACTGAAGCACGATTCCAAAACAATAGCACAATAGGACGGAAGACAGATAGAAAGCCTGGAAATGTCCTTGCTACCCTCAGAATATCGAGGATGCATCGGATGGTGACTTGACCTACGAGAACAAATTGAAAGCCCCAAGATTCACTGCGACAACGGCGAGCAGCGCTGTAGTCTACAGTACAGAGCCGGTTAACAGGTGGGAAAATTAACAGCTGTGTGTCTTAAAGGTCCCATATCGTGGAAAACAGGATTTCCCTTGCCTCTTTGATTATGAAGGAGTTGGATGTGCTATCTAAACATCGTGAAAGTATCAAAACGCACGGTAGCCTACTAAATCCATACAATCCATATTAGAAAACTGAGCTTCTAAAAGAGCCGTCTGGGCTTTTGTAACTTTGTGGCATCACAAAGGTTCGCTCATTATCATTTTTGTAAGAAATAATAGGCTAACAAAGTTTTTTTTTCAAAACAGTTGAGCAGTTGACATTGTTTTTTTACCGGAGAGCTACCCTACCTGTCGCTGCCTGTAGCTGCAGGGTCTACGGTGTCTCACGTTTCACTCTTGAAACGGTTAGCCAATCAGAACAGAGGGGTCGTTAATATTAATGAGCCTTAAAGACACAGCAACAGAAACAGCCTGTTCTTGACATCTCAGAAAGATACTGGAAAATGAACGTGTAAAACAGCTTTTAATGGACCTCGAGACATAAAATAAAACACTGGAAAGTGTAGAATATGGGACCTTTAATTAATCACGCGTGCAGCATGAAGCACACAGTCCATGTGAAGTTTCTCTGTTCTTACTTTCATGAGAAGGTCGTTCTGTCCAAGACAACTTGGGAAGAACGTTCTCACAAGGACACAAGTACCAACTTGCTGTTCTTGGATTTGATAATCAGCCAATTAACTAATCAGCACAGCAGGCCATGTAACTTTCCACTGACATCTGCTCAGTCAACATACTATGAGTAATCAAACTCTCAGTGTCAAATATTAGAAACATCTGGCTTGCTTCAGTCCTGGCCAGCAATAATGATGATAATGATATTTAACACTGGCTAGCACAAAGGCTGGCAATTAGTTCACTCTCCGATGCTTCCAGTGCTGATGTAACATAACAACTGTGGCACCACTGACTGCACACTTAACTGCCTAGAGTTAGTGTGAGCAATTGGCACTGTTCCATGCAATCTATGTACTGTAACTTGCATTTTTTAACCATATATTGACTCAAACAAAAAAACAAAGTGGTTACCTGGTCTTGTTGAAATTGAATAAATCTATTTCTTGTGTATTTTGGTAAAAAGCAACAGTGGAAAGAAACACAGTCCAAAGCGTGTGTGTGTGTGTGTGTGTTAATCGGCAAGCTCGGGCAACAAATCTACAGAAGAGAGCCATGTAAGATGGCAGATTAGAGGAATATGAAACACACTCTGGAGTGAGTGCGAGGCAGGGGCTTTTGTCTTGTTATCTTCGGGAGTGAGTTGACATTATCCCCATGGATAAGGTTTTACCATGCATGGATTACCGCATGAGACAGGCTGTGCACGCCCCCAGGAAAAATAACATGAGAGGACCTTGCTCGATCCCTGTCTCCATCTCCCTTTCCACTCTAGCGCTCTCTCTCTGTTCATCAATGTTGCGATCAGCACATCTGAGGCTTATGATACCATGTTTGAAAATAATGGCATCTGCTATAACTTAACAAAGGGCATTATGCCATCTTTCAATGTATGATGATTAATCTGATGTTGCATATATGCACAGATACTCCAAACAACCAAATATGCCGTTGCTTAATCTGTGAACCCATGTCACGTGTATATTCCTAGACAAATTGTGTATTATTATTATCATCGTGTAGTGCTCCACAAAATAACAGATGTATTGAAAAAAAATGCAGCAGGATCATTTGCTATGTGTAATCATCCCATTTGACATGTATAATAAGGTGCAAAATACGTGAAATAGAAATGATTAGGCACTGAGGTGTCATGGAAAGCAATGACAAAGAATATTACACCTATACAGTAGTAAGGTATAACATAAAGACTTTTTAAGTTCAATGACTCACTAAAATAATTGGATGTGAGAGTTCCACACTGATAACTAATAAAAAATGTAACAGTCTTTGTTCTAAGTCATATTCTCCTTGTGAATTTTTAGAGGAGGTGGTTGTGGTAAGTGGGGAATGATGATCTTAAGTATCTTTTCAGTATACTTCTCAGTATAAGATAAGAGCTCTCACTGGCCACTGGAGTCAGCAGTGTGTGGTGAGTAAAGGAACCCCACAAAGTAAAAAAAGAAGTAGAGAAGTGAGAGGAAGGAAGAGAGATATAGAGGGAGGACGGTGCGTTTAAAAAAGGACAAGGGGATGAGAGTAAAAACGGTGAAACTAAGTATAGAGATATGGATGACAGTAGGAGGGAGGGAAGAGAGAGAGAGAGGTGACCTCCATCTCCACCTCCACCTCCACACGCCACAACAGAGCCTCTCCATCTCAACCAGGGCTCCATGGCACATTTCCCGTCACTGGGGGTGGCAGCAGGCCACACATTGCAGTGAATCAATCCGACTGCTGCAACCTCCGCAATCCACACTTCCCTGCAGGCTCGTCATGTACCCAGATGCTACGTGCTAAGCAGGGCTAGTGCGAGAACACGTTCCACATGCGGCGCATACCTCAGTTTGAAGTCGTGACTTAAACCTCTTTCCATGCTTCAATAATCAGGGTAAGTCTGGCTATAGAGAAATTCAGGGGAATTGATGCAACGCTGTCTAAGTGACACTTTAGAGTCAGGGTCTCATTCTCATGCCAACGAGATACATGCAAATTTCAAATTACTTGAAGAATGTGGAATGTGGAGTCTGAGGTCATTTTTTGTAGGAATTGTTACTTGAATATCTATTTGAATAGACATTGGTCATTCAAATGAAATGTAAAGTCCTCCATGAAATGAACTCCCATTACTTTTACTTCCTGGAAAACAGAGTATCTTTCATGGGGATATCATGCTGCACTACTAGGCGTAACCAATAAAACCATCAGATTTTTGAACAATCCCACCCCTCTGCACGCCTCCCATCAAATATAATTGCATTTCTCTCCCTGACTCATATGGTTTAGACTTTTGAATGATGCCTCACTGCATTATGTCCCACCCCAACATACTGTTTCCACAGGAAATGCATCAAATCCAGGAAGTAAAGATGCCATTTCATGGGGTCTTTAACTGGTGGAACTTTAAGGAACCTCAAAAATATATCCTATCACATCATATCCGTCTTTACGTCTGACACTACTAAACAGTGTATTCCTTTCATAACCTACAGTGCAACCATACAGTGTGAAATGTTGCTTTAAAAGGATTTGTGGGCCATGAATACGTTTTACAAATGGTTAATGAAGGCTTTATGCAGCCACTACAGCTGTAATCCCTCCAAAATGGGACCTCATATCCAACTGAATAGGGAAGAACTCAAGCTCCATAATACCTAAATAGGACATGGCACTGCAGTCGAGTTGCCACTTCTTGTCCCTTGGACAAAAATTGGCTGTTATTAGATTCATAACAACCAACCAAAACCTGCCACAAAGCCACAAATCCCCCCTCCCATTCTGCTTTATCCGTTTGCAAATTGATAACGGAACCAGGGACCCCTGAGGGTCCGTAATTCAATATTGGGATCTAACAGTCTCAGATCAGATATGATGGACTGTAATCCTCTCTGCAGTGCCACAGCCACATGCAATACTGTCATGCTATATCTCATTACCCCCTCAGCCATTGTCAAGTTACCATATTCTCTGCATATGAATGAATCGATGAATGAATGAATGAATGAATGGGGTGATATTAGTGGCAGGCCAGCATTAGGCACCCATTTGTAAAAAGTGTAAAAGCATCATGGCACGCTAGTGTGTAAGTAGGCATGACAGAATGCGATAAAAATGAATGAGTACTCGAGTACTCCCCCAACACACACACATCAGCATCACTAAACCCAGTCTTGAAAATTGTCCTTTACCCTCCATTTCTTCCAATTTGAAAAGATATAAAGCGGAGGAGGTATGTTCAGAGACAATAATGATCCCACTGTTTACTTTCAATTAAAATTATTTCTTTCCTTGGGCTAAGAACACCTTTATTTCTCTGTGGAAACATTAGTAACCATTAACTCTGTGGGTTTTTTATGAGGAGAGGTGTGCAAAAAGTAAAATGGAAGAAGCCAGTTGTGAATCTGACGCTGTAGAGATTTTGCGTTTAGGGACATCCTATGTTATGAAAGGTGTCTTCTCACTGTCGGTGCCACTGCCTCTGCAAGTCAGACAGTGGAGGGGAAATGCGGTAAAGTAAAATCTTATACCATGTTACCGGCATTAGACTACCAAGCATGGGACATCTCAAGCACTTTATAAAAGGGAAGCTCCATCAATTATTCACACTTCCGGCAACACACATTCCACATGTTTCCCTTCCCATACATTAATATTTCAGCCCCAAACCCCCCCCACACCAACCAACCTACCTCTTCTTCTCCCCACTACCTCCCGGTGGACATTTTGTCCACATAAATCACACGGTGACATTAGGAAGTTCTAAGATGGCCTCAGTTGGTACTTAAGCGAATTTCTCCTCCAAGAATCTATGGGTCCCTTGACTCCTGCCTTGAGAGTCAGATGTCACATAAAAGCATCGAATATACTCCATAAGATATCCATTACATTATTTCCATAGCAGAGACACAGTTTTAGTTTTACTGGTACCCACGTATATACATATACATACAGCCTGTAACGGACACCCTAATTTGTAATTTTAGATGACAGAATTGGTTGGATAAAGAATCACATTAGAAACAAACTCCAGGACTCTTCTGAAAATAAAGGCGTACAAATAAGCTCTTTGATCAAGTTACTTCAGTGTGATGAGAATTTTGGTAGCAGTTTCACCTGTATGTGTCCGAACCCTTTAGCACACTGTGCGTGTTTAATGGACAGTGCTGGCTACTTTCTCTCTAGCATCTTCTGAAAAGCATTAGTAGTATGCTAAGTACTGGACACAGAGGTGAGACTGCTACTAATCTTCTTGTCGCACAGCAGTAAGTTAATCCAGGAGCTTCTTTGACCGAAAGTCAGTGTAAACCATTTAATACTTTCATTATCTTTATGTCACAAAACATACACAATTTTACACACACACATACACACGCATGCACGCACACGCATACACACACACACACACACACACACACACACACACTCGTGGTGGCCTAAAATGTATATATAATCTATAACATAACTGCCTGCTGATTCAGTGGTTTGGATGAATCATGCAGACATTCAGGTGACAGGATTGAATTGAATAACTTACAAAAATCAAATATGGATCATAGCTTGAGGACAATCCGCATTAAAATGAGAGCGATAATAATAGACAGGATAGGATGGTGGTGACCAGCCATGTCTCATCCACTCTGTGATTTCTACTGCTGTGCTTTTAACTTCCAGCTGGATACTTACTTCTGCAGCTTGCTCTCATGGTTTTTGACAGTCTTTGCCCCAATAAATTCTTTTTTTTCCCCCTCAGTATCTAACACACCCTCTTTCTGTCCTTCTGCTCTCTCTGTCTCTCAGTCCTCCTCACCCCAGGCTCTCTCCCTCCCTCTGTCTTATTGATTCTGTGAGGTTCACTGGGTAGAGCGCAGCACTAGCGATGGAAAGGGCATGGGATCAATTCCCACAAAATTTCAAGCATTCCCAGTGCTGTCACTCTAGGATAACCTGTCTGCAGGCTCACCCTGCTGAATACACCAACATATTCTACATTGTAATTGGTGCCTCTCAGAGTCAAGTATCTCTGGTAGTTAGTTGTTCAGGGAGCCAGCATTACAGGATCCCTTCTCCATGCAAAAAGCGCTTACACTAGCATTTTGTTTTGAGATTGTAGATTTACAAATTGTTAGCCAGTTAGCAACACTAGCTGGAGTCAGGTGGCCTAAAATCCGTAGCACAAAAAATCTGTAGCACATTTGAAACTGCTTTGTTTTCCTACAAAGTTAATATAGAAGCAGTTCACCATGGTTGCCATGGAAACGTGGTTTTTAGCACTACTGCTTCCACTAGCAATGCTAATAAATATTAACTATTTCTATTTCCAATATCTCAACAACAAAAACTCTAGTGCAAGCACTTTATGGATATACTGAAATAACTCCCACTGCATGATAAATCAGTGAGCTTCTTGAAATCCTGTCAGTCCCTTTAAATTTCATTTACAGTGGCAACCATACATTTAGAACATTTCACATCTGTATTGCAATGCTTTCAAATAGGTAAAGTTGCACCATCATGCTATGCAATAGTGGTTTACAACATGACTGTGTAACTATTGTGCATCAACAAGGCACATTCTGAGATGAAGAGGATAGACTGTAGAGAAACATGAAAAAACTATTTGAGCTGAAATGTTCCTTAATAACTTGGAGCATAAAAATGTTAGAAACTCAGACATAAAAGCTTCCCTTCCAACTAGGAAGATATTTGTAGATCAGTAAAACTGCACAAACATTGTTCAGCGGCAAGCCTGCTTGGGCCAGCCCCTCTGAATAAGCAGAGCGTGTCTGGGGAGAGACAGAGGGGCCTCAGAGGCAGCCTGGCAAATCTGAGCCTGACCTCCCTGGAGAGAGAGAGAGAGAGAGAGAGACAAACTGGATTTATATCTTTGTTTTTAATCCCCCTTACACGCTCCACTGGCCCTACAGTAGTACTTTGTGCAGGCTTCATGTATAGTCGGGGACAGAAAACAGGGGCTCGCGTGTCAGGAAAAACATCAACTGTGTTCTTTTTCTGTGACATCAGAGAAAACGGCCGTCTGTGCTTCTCTATGCTGTTCCCGTGTGTTCTCCTATCTGGAAAAAAAATCTGCTTTGGCACGATAGCTGAGTGGCTTTTGACTTCACAACTGTAAGATGTGCATGGAATTACAATCACACATCACCTAGGAAGATTCCCAGCTCCTTACAGCCTCGAAGAGGCGAACGGGCCCCTGGCCAACACATGGTTTCCCCACACACATTCATTGTGTACAGCTCCATCTGCCTGTTAGGTTCCTACATGTGGGCCAAGGGGGCTTGTAGGTAAAGACTGCATGTAAGAAATATAATAGCCTCAAATGCGGAAGCACTGGTAATAAATTAATGTGTGATTGTGAGTGTGTGTGCACACACGTCTTTGTCTTTGTATGCACAAGTGTGCCAATTTTTCTGTGTGCATCCATATGCTCATGAATGTGAGCTGAGGAGCTAAAGCATAAAGAAAACAGAGTGCACAAAAGGGAAGCAAAAATAGACGGAGGAATACAATGACATGGAGAAGAGACACAATCACCATGGGGAGAGGGGGAGAAAGAGAAGGAGAGGCAGAAGGAGTGGGTAAAACATTAAGGGCTACCCAACGAACAGAGCTTGTCTTTCCTCCAGGACACTGAGAGCGATTCATTTAGATTTTGTCCAGAAAGCAGAGGCAATGGGAATGAGTTGAGTGATATTAAAATCATGTTACCGTCTCCCGTATGCAGTCCAGCTTAGCTGAAACAATAGACCCGACTGTGCAACTGCATTAGCGCACAGGTTCACTTCAAACATGAGATCACTTGGCCGGGGGTGAAGATGAATGCACCTGAAACCACGTTTTACAGAGCGTTTCATCACCAACCAAGGCATTCTCTGTTTTGTTACATGATGTTGAATACATTACATTGCACAACTCTACATCATATCAAGCTTAATGCAGCCAAGCTTTTGAAAGTGACTGTATTTCATAAACCCTGGAGTTAGATTAATGAATGGACTTAGCTTACGTAGTGTTTTCCTCTAAAGAATATTTATTGTGTTGGTGTTGTGTATACAGTATAGCACATAAATGCTGCCATTATGTGAATTATTAAAAGTAATAAAAAAAATAATTTGTGTGTGTGTGTGTGTCATGCCACATTGGTGTCCTATACTTGAAATTATATGACACCATTACTAATTTACAAAAACAAACGTCCAGTTATGCTTCATACAGAAAAGAAGAAAAAAATGTCCAGTCCAGTCAAGATAGAGAGAAGGAAAGAGGGGGCACAGTATGTAAGAAAAACAGAAGTCAGGAAGTGATTAAAACCACACAGCATAGCCTTGAATAACCAATGACAGTGACAGTGATCCTCAGTTCTCACAGGAAAGAAGAAAAAAAGCATCGCACACTCTAGCTCCATATGCATAAGACCCAGAAGAAGGCTTTATGCCCAAACATCAGTAAAAATATTATGCATATAGAGCTTGAGTGTGCAATGCTTTTTTTCTTCTGTCATGTGAGATTTTTGTGTCAGTGATCAGCACCTCAACGTTATTTCAGTGTTTGTCGCTTCCACACAATAGCGATCCTCAATTCAACACTAAATAACATGGAATTCCAGCCATATGCTGTAAAGTTAAGGGTTGGTTAGAGGGACATTATCCCCTGCAAATTCAGATCATTCTTGACTGTAGGAAGTGAGCGTATATGACAGCTTAATGGCCTGTTCAATGGCTAAGTTTGTCATAAACTGATGGATTGACAGCCTTGGTTTAGCACAAACAGAGCTAGCCTGCACAAACATAAAAAAAAAATAGAAATAAGGCTTCAAACACACTTCAGAGAACAGGAGATTGTAGTAATTTTAACTGGTGAATTTGATCAACAATGGCTCCTGTTAGCATCTCTAACCCCATGATATGAAGTGTTTTTCTTCAAATGGCACATTCACGAGCCAAGGACCACACCATCAATTGAATGCAAATGAGAATGTTTATTTAACAGATATGAATGATGACAAGGAGACTGCGATGAATGGAGGATGAAGAGATGTAGGCGAATCATCTGCGGTGTGGGGAAGGTTTCAGCGACGGATCCGCCCTTGCTCCCGGGCACGGCAGCAGACCCCCAAAACCTTCCTAGGGGAGAGATGACTGTGCGGCCCGTAGGTCTTTGAGATCTGAGCGGACGTAAAGCTGATAGCCCTGGGATGCCCAACAACCCATGATTTTGATCAAGTGATCGGGGACTCCTTGATGGGATGCCATTGTTGTGGCACCGATACGGAAGGAGTGACCGGAGAACAAGTTAGGGGAGATTTCAGACATGGAGAGGATGTGGCGAAGGTGGGAGTGAAACCAGAAACGGGTAGCCACATGGCCAGACTCCGTTATGAATAACGGGTCAGAAGGGGAGGCGTTCTGAGCTTGCGAGATTCGAATGTGGTTTATCAGAGGTTCGTACAGGCTTAAGTATGAGTTGAGTCTGAAGTAAAAGATGGGAGTTGGGTTGCCGAGTTGATCGGTTTTGCTTCGTTTGAGAAGGAAAGCCAGGCAAACTTCTGAGATTATGGATAGGTCAGAAATACAGGGGTGGCGAGACGGATCAAAATTGTTGGACGAGGAGGTAAATTCGGAGCACCAAAGGAACCCAAAGAATGTAAGCAGGAA
This sequence comes from Centroberyx affinis, assembly GCF_046629955.1. Lineage (NCBI taxonomy): Eukaryota > Metazoa > Chordata > Actinopteri > Beryciformes > Berycidae > Centroberyx > Centroberyx affinis. The sequence continues at coordinate 78,871 of NW_027279493.1, forward strand.
CATGGATTCCAGTGTGCCTCTGAGGAGTAATGATAATTGAGAGTGTATAGAGGGAGAGCAGGAGGTTCCTGTCAGCAGTTTACAAAAGAAGCTGATTCCGCTAGGGTAAACCTTTATGGTGGGTATTCTGTTTGACATTGGGAGTAGGAGACGAAGCTAGTTAGTGTGACAAGGTCGAAGGAGGGAAAATGGAGATGGAAACGGTTGTGGAAAGAGCGGTATGAGTTCCAGGCCGTCCAATATGAAGAGAATGTGCTAGGGGCGATGCTATTGATGATGGCGACTTGGGAAGCGTTGATAAGATCAGCGACGGTAGGGTTTAAATGTTGAATATCGTGGCTGAAAATGGTGGAATCGGAGTTGGATCTCTCTCTGCATGCGGGGCCAAAGCTCTGAATTTCTGGAAGGAGAAACAAGAGAGAGAATCAGCAATTGAATTTGAATGGCCTGGAATGTGTTCGGCCCGTAGTAGGAATTGGAACGTGACTGACAACCAGGTAAGGCGGCACATGAACGGCATGATGGCTGCAGAGTTGCTTCGACCTTTGTTGATGATGTCTACCACGGCAAGGTTATCAGAGAAGATGAGTATTGATTTTTTTGACCATTCCTTTCCCCACAGGAGGGCAGCAATGACGATGGGGTAGACTTCATACAGTGATGAAGATGGGCGCAGGGAGCCTTGGAAGATTAAGTTGAACTCAGGAGGTCATTCGGTGGAGAACCATCTTCCTCCGTAGAAACCCCCAAACCCGGCAGAGGGGGCAGCATCTGTGTAAAGCTGGATGTCATCTGGATGGGTCAGGTGTTCTTCGTAGAAGAAAGTGATACCCTTCCAGTTAGCGAGAAGGTGATTCCAGAGGCGGAGTTCTGCTTTGCTGGAACTGTCGAGGACTATGGTATCAAGGAGTGAGAGGGCGGCTGAAGCGAGTGATAGTAAGTGAGAGATGAAGGCACGGCCTTGCGGATGATGCGTATGGCAAAGTTCAGATGGCCCAGGAGAGAAAGCACTTGCCGCAGTGTGGGGCAAGGAGAAAGTTACCGATTAGTAAGTTGATTCGGTTGAGCTTTTCCACTGGCAGTGAAGCCTGAAGCAGAACCGAGTCAAGGGTTATTCCTAGGAATTCCAGGGAGGTTGCTGGGCCTTTGGTGTTCTCTACGGCAAGGGGGGCGCCGAGGTCTGAAAACACTGAAGTGAGTGTGATTAGACCATTTGCCGGTGGCGAACTTGGGGGGGTATATGATGGGGAAGTCGTCCAGGAGGTGAACTAGATATGGAATTTTGTGATTATTGATGAGTATCCAGCATAACGCTTCAGAGAGGGAATCAAACAACTTGGGGCTGCTCTTGCAGCCAAAAGTGAGTCTCACGGTGAAGTAGAAGGACCCTTTCCAGCATACTCCAAAGAAACACCAGTAGTCCGGATGAATTGGGAGGACCTTTAAGGCACTGGTGATGTCTGCTTCGGAGAGCCAGGCACCTTTACCGGCGAGTTTGATGTGGGAAATGGCATGGTTGATGGAAGAATACTGTAAAGAGAAGTCGTCGCTGGGAATTAAGCTGTTGATACTTGGGATTAGACTGCCATGAGGAGCTGAGAGGTCTATGATGATGCGTTTCTTGCCTGAATATTTCCTGGTAGCTATATCTAGAGGGCTAATGCGGTATTTCGGAAATGGTGGCTGTGAAAAGGGACCTATCATAAAACCTTCCTTTACCTCTTTGGCCAGCAGCGTGTCGACGTTCTCTGGATCATTCAGAGCGGACTGGAGGTTTTTGCACTCGAAGGAGACTGATGGTTTGGATATGATCCCGGGGAGGAACCCCTCTGAAAAGCCTTTGATGAGGAAGTGAACGAAGCTTGGGTCTGGATGTCTGCGGAGGGCTTTTTCCAAGGCTCGGATGTTGATGGGGGTTGACGGAGACATGTCTAGTCATTGCTTGGTTGGATTGTGAGGGCAAGCTGGGCGTGAATGAGCCCCACCGCAAAAGGAACAAACATGCAGGAATCTGCATTGGGACATGTTGTATCCTTTGTCATTAAAGTTGTTGCATATGGATCGGCCTCCTTGAAGCATCACTGGTCTGCCTCTTTTATCGACTCCCTGAGGTAAGGGGAGTACGGCAGAAAGGGTCTGTTTGCTGGGTTCGGGGGTGATGAGGGGTGGAGGCGCAGCTGATGACAAATGAGTAAAAGCTGAAGGTCACTCTTTGACTTGTGATGTGTTTTGCTGGATGGGGATGGTACAAGCTGAGGCGGGATGAGATGGTGTGCCGCAAATGCTGCAAGAAAGAGCTGCACAGGCGGCGACACGGCAGTATAGTTCCTGGTCGAGGCTTTCCCAGTAGGTGTCTTCGTTGAACTGTTGGAGACGGGCTGCTGCTTTGGAAGCAAAGTGAATGTGGTAGGCTGTTGGTCAGATAGTTGTCCATCTCCTGCCACCGTGTTGGTTAGGCGGCAGGAGATCTCTTCAGAGAGGACCTCTCTGAAGAGGGAGAAGGCGTAAGCGAATTCAAGGGATGTAAGCTCTCTGGAACTGGTTGGGGCAACTATACGCAATTCTACTCGACCTTCTTGGCTGTCGATGAACTTGGCTTGGGGGGGTTGGATGAGAGAGGGAAGAATGAGCTCAGCTAGGTCTATGTATAGACCTCAGCTAGGTCTATGTATTAGAAACTGGGGATGGGCAGGTGGCTGGGATCTGGATCAATTTACCCTCTTGCTAGGGTAAATTTGAGAGAGGAAGCTGCTGAGTTGGGGGGGGGGAAATAGGGTGAGCAACTGGCAACCCAGTGCCGTTCATTGAGCGAGGAAGCTGCTGAGATGGGGGGGAAATAGGGTGAGCAACTGGCAACCCGGTACCAGTGGCATTGACTGGAGGCAGGCCCTGCTGTGGGAGGCTGGGAATAGTAGGGTGAGAAGCTGGTATCCTGGAGCTGGTAGCAGTGTTTCCCCGAGTTCACCGGTTTTGTGGAGCGTGGTGCCGGTGCGTGATGACGTCGCGTCTTGCGCCGCTGCTGGTGACGCTACCCGGAAGAAGGCGGTTTTGTGTTGTTTGGTGGATCGAGTATGGCGGGAAGCTGTAAAAAGTTTGAACAACTTTGCTTTCTTATCGGAGCGGTGGTAGGGAATTCCTCTATCCTTTAACTCTCTCTGGAGACGAACCACTGTCCACTCGGAAATCCTTGACGGCAGTGAATTGTCGGGGGACCTCACTGGGGTGTGAGAGCGCCAGCTTCGACAGCGGAGCGGAGCCGGACCTGCATTCGGAGAATCTCGCCTGTGTCTCGGACTAGCTGGGGAACGTGTCGGGGTTGAGGATGCGTGGCGGGGGCGAGTTGCTCTCTCCCTACACCGGAGGGCTCTTCCACAGATAGATGGAGTTCTGGGATTGTAGCTTCTGGGAGGAGGAGACCTGTCAGGGGAATCATCATATTGTTGGTTTGAACGGAGTGAGGAGTTGGAGCGAATGGCTATAACTGACCGGATTTTTGAGCGACGGTGTGATTGACTCTCTGGAGTGTTGCCGACATCCAACCAGGAGGAGGTTTTCGGCGTCGGTTGCTGGTTGTTGAGGTGAATCTTCCTGCTGAAAGGCCTGAGCGGAATGGACAGAACCGGACAGAGCCGGGAAGAAGAGGTCGTCGTCAGACGGGCTGAGGCACAGGTGATCCATTGGGCGTGATCCCCGGAGAGGAGAGGTGAGTAAAGTCTGGTTTACTTTTCGATGATGGCCTATGACTAGCTTGGCTTGGTGTGGCAGTATGCGAGCTGTCAAACGTTCCGCATGTAGAACGAGAGCACATAAACGAAACAGGTATGCTGGGCGGATAGGCATTTAAAGGGAAACAACAGGAAGGGGAGTGATTGAGGTGTGGTCCTGCTCCTGAACCTCAGCTAATATAGCTCCAATATGCAAATTTACCCACTGAGCTACAAGAAGACAGAAAGAGTTTCAGAGTCAAGTCTGTGCAACAAGTATTCAATACCAAAACGGCATGCATCAGTATTCAGACCTCACACTTTGTCATTAAGTGGCTCTTTGTCAGCTGCATGCATGGGGTGGGGTTTCTATACAAGGTATCCTGGGATTTTGCTGATTCAGACTTGGAACTGAAGTTCTTTTTGGATGCATGGTATCTGCTCTGGAGAGGAGATACAAACTAGAGGTACAGTATTTTGAAGAAAAGGACATAACGTTTCTGTGTAATGATAGGCCTTAATGTTAAACTAGTCAAAGATATGAACAAGCCAATGTGGTTGATTCATAATATTATGAATTACTAATTTTTACAAATAATTATCATTACAAATACTTGTATTCATCGTAGGCCTAGTCTAAGGCCAAATGAGTGGCAGCCATGAGCAGATCACTAAAGATAGATGGTGCAAAATCCCCAACTAGAAATCATTGGGCTATTAATCTGCATACCTAACTGTATTCATCTGTCAGCTTGTATTGATCATTTCAGCAGGTTCCCCCATATGAAGCTGATTATTAAGTAACAGCCTAGGTGTCACTTCTGCCCAGTAGAAAAAGATTACATTAGCATGCCCACAGTATTCAAATGAAACCATTACATTCACGGAGATTTATCATGAACCTCAACAGTCTAAATTGTGATTGTGAATACTCCTTGATAGGCTAGAAGCAATGTAGAAAACACATCAAACCTGATTTCTGCCAAAGACACATACTGCCATGGTTGCCATGGCAAATATTGGTCAACACTTGAATATTTACATGACATTAATCAAAAAAATTCTATGTGATTTAAATTTTAGAAAATGGCAAAAAATAACAAGGCACATGTTTTCTAAAATGGACACACAATACGTATTAAAAACCCAAATACCAAAAAATCAGATTTTCAGTATTTCGGATGTGACACCCCAAATAAGAACAAAGCACCCATGGAGAACAAAGGTAAACTCTAATCCAAGGAGTCATCCTTAAACTCACCTCCTGCTCGAGGGCTCCAGTGTGCATAGAGGCAACTTTTCAATATGGTAATTTTCTTCCTCTAAATTTTATGGTATAATAAATGTGACCACTGAAGTTCTACAACCTATGGTGACCACCTTTAATGCAATGTTAACAACAGCTGTAAGAGTAGATAATCTTTCTTTCTTTCTTTCTTTCTTTCTTTTTTTCTTTCTTTCTTTCTTTCTTTCTCAAATGTACAAGCACATATTGATAGCAGGAAAAAGTCATGGACTTGTTTCCATCATGGTCGTTATGTCACCGTAAGTAAGATGATAATAGGCATAAAATGCAAAACATCATATTAAGTATATTCTTTCTATACGTATCATTGTCAAGGAGTTAGTTATGTCAAGGAGCAAAGAACAGATGGGTTACCAGCCACTATGTTACAAGGGAATACTTTCCAGCAATCTCCCTATAATTCTACCCTTAAAGATCAATGGATGATTCTAGATATTTTTATTTGTGACAATCTACTCCACTCCACAGCTCCACTATAAAACAATGAAACCTTACCCATCATGGACTTGTACCTACAAAGGCTCAAGTTATAGTAAACCTAGCTAGCTGGAGTGCTGTTGCCATGCACAATCTGCAAGGTAGTTCTACCATTTTTTTTTATCTTATGCTTATACTGGCAACCAATTTAGCTGTAGAAATGGAGTCCTGCCCTTATGACTCCTGTAGTCCAGACATACCATCCTTATCAGTTTGATTTGGGATACCTGAAGTTTCTGCTTAATGGCTCTGCTCAAGCCCCAAAACCAAACTGATAGCAAAGTCAAACTGACATCAGACTAGACTACAGGTCAACACCTTTACCCATTTTTTGTCCAATAAGTTTCTGGCTATGTATCTAGTTCTAACTGCCTTGCAAATGTTATATTTGTGTTTTAAATATGTAGGCTTGTGTATGCGGGGTCCTTTTCAATAAACTGCACACATGTACAGAACCATAGGATGTACTGTGTTTCTTTAAATAACAGTACTTTTATTGGAGGGTCTTTATCATTGTCATTGACGTCATCTGATCTTACCTAAGCTTGCCAAAGAGCTCTAATAATACTTGTTTGCTGCCATGGTGACGTGTTTGGCAAACAGGGAAAGGGATGAGGGTTTAAAGCTGTCATCAATTTCTGTACATAGATCTCAATTGGATCTTAAAGGATTTGGGGAAAGTTTCTGGCTTCTTATTGAGGTACCATGTGCATTTTGGTAAAACCCAGTTTACAGATACCTTGGTAAGAATCAGTCAGACCCAGCTGACTGGAACCACACTGAACATTGCTGAGATTTATTTTTCTTGTCTGCTAAGGACCACTTATTGCCTGGCAAATATTTACCAACTGCAAGGATAAAGATTCCATGAGTGGGCAAAAACGTCAGCCTACTCTGCATGATGTCACCATGTAGGCTGAAGAATTGTCAACATCATCCTCCACTGGCAATTACTTGTATATCTGAAAGCTTTTATTAACTGAAGGTGGTTTGACAAAGCATACTTGAGATTTTCAAGCAGCACCCCTTTGTATACACACAGATGCTTGCTGATATTCACACAAGAGAGCTGCCCAGTGAAACTGTGTTTGGCAGATGAGTCTTGGATGACATAACTGACACTGTCATTAAGTTACTAACTTCAAAGTCGCACATTAATATACGGTTTAATATTCAGCTGAAACAAGCTATGCTGAAAATATTTTGCCCTGAGGTAAAGAAGCTGCACTTCACTTGATCACTGTTTGGGATGTCTACCCATTAGGCATCAATACCATTGACAAGTCCAAATGATATACATGAGGGGAATGTGAAGTCAACCAGAACTGCTGTCTGAACATATGATCCCCACCACCAGTTTCAGTTGATTTCAAAATGTGGGATAATTTCAGTTTCCATCTTAACATTTTGTCAATGCTCTCTAGTTATTTGTGATGTCCAAAAAGCAATTTGATGAAAAGAACAGAAAATTTGCCATTTGATAATTCACTTCCAATGTAAAATCCTTTTAGGTGCTGTTTTTAGCCCCACGACAGCAGGGGCTCTATGGATCACTATGTCGGTCGGTCGGTCGCTCTGTTCACCACTTTATGGGTCACGTGGGGGAAAGTGTGCCGCAGACACTCAATCGGGAGACTCGAGTTCAATTCCCAGCAGGAATGAAAATTCAATGTCACAGGGCTGTTAGACTCTTAGTCTTGTTACTACAGCATGTTGACCAATTTATGCCTAGTTGTCATTGGATCCTGTGCTCTGTTGCAAATGTGGGAAGTTAAGGTGAATATGATGTGCTCCTAATTCAACATTAATCATAAACTAATGATACTTTTGAAGTCAAATCCACCAAATGTCATATTCAAACGCTTCAGAATTTGTTAGAAAAGAGAGCGTTTGAAAGAGAACCCATTAATACTTAGTCACAAGCATAGTCAATGCTCATGATTACACTCGCATACTCCCCCATCCACGTGTCCAAAAAAAACACCTTGTGATGTTAAAAACATGTCTCTTTTGGAATGAATAATCAGGGAGCCTTCCTTTTTTACACAATACTAAATATGCAAAATTCACAGCTCCCCTGCTTTATTCTCTCTATCTCCCTCAAGCCTTTCCCTCACTTAGCCCACTCCATCTGCCATCTCTCTCTACTCAGAGCTCCCACTCTTCGTTCTCCTTCTTTGTTATGCTTCCTGCATTCTCTGCTTTCCCTCTCCATCCCCTGGCTCTGTTCAGCTCTATGCTCTTTTTCAAAGTATTTCTTCTCCCCTCCTTACCTAGTCTATATCCACTTGTCCCTTCCTACCTACCTCCCTACCTTATTCTCATCCCTCTATCCATCTTTCTTTCCCTCTGTTCCCTCTAGTGAGCCTTCTCTCTTTCTGTCTCTCTCTCTCTCTCTCCCTCCCAGGCCCACAATGTGAAAGCTGAACCTCTGACACTGTGCTCTCAGTATCCTCTCATCTAAATGGGATTTGTGGCCTTGCTCTATCTGATTCTTCTAGACAGGAGGTGAGAGCTAACCCTTTTCCCACCTCGACACCTCACCAGCTCCTGTTATTTGTTTTCATACCTTGGTCCTTGGTCCTTGGTCGCAGCACACATCACAAAGCTTTAACATCCCAACTCATGTAGACAAAACAAAAAAAAATTCTAAGAGATGGAGCCGTTTTGTTAATGATACTCATACCAGAGTGCGCAAAAAATGTCCTCAGGAGGTAAGATTCATATCGGATTAATGCCCAAGTCAAAGATAAAGATGAGAGGGGGTGAAAATACTGGTATCTGTCTGTGCTAATGAATACGATTAACATTATGCTGCTTGAGTATCCACTTTCCATGCAGTTATAAAAGGAAATCATTTAGATTCTCAGACCATGTGTCATATCAAAGCATATCATACAAAAGAGATCGTTTTTTTTTACCCAGTCATACAGTAAATGGTAGCTAGGTTCATACCATCATTTCTGCCAGAGACGTCAAGCAAAGAGCTCTTGTGAAACACCCATCTCAAGTTCGGCAGATAACCACACACACACACACACACACACAAATAGACACATCCCATCCCAAACACACATGACCAACTACATAAACCTTAAAACTGTACTCACGTGTTCGGAAGCGGTGGTGTGGGCGTGTGGCCGGGCCTTTGGCTGAACGCCCATGGTTCCATCGTGAGGTGGGCTTGGCTGGGGCTGACGGCTGGGAGGTGGGCGGCTGCACTTTAGTGGTGGTCTTCACAGTAGTTGTAGTTGTCGTGGCGGATGTTGCAGTGCTGATGGTCGTAGCAGACGTCTGTCCTGGCTTTGAGTTGGAGGGTCCATTACGTCCATTACCAGTGCTGCTACTTTTTCTTACAGTGCTGCGTGGGGTGACCTCCTTACCGCTGGGTGGTGGGGTGAGTCGGGTGGCGCGGGTGGTGGTGGTGGTGCCCACGGTCCCGCTAATGCGGGTGCCGACACGGTTATGAAGGTGCGGGGCACGGTTGCCGTCTCCGTTGGCAGCGCTGCCATTGGCCGAGTGGTTGGCCGGCGGCCCGGATCGAGTTCTCGGTGCCGGGGCCGTACCGTCAGCAGCCAGCGGGGTGGTGGTCGACACCATCGCTGTGGTGGCAGCTGAAGTAGACGTGGCGGTGGAAATGTCGGGCCCCTTGGGCATGGCACTGGGTTTGGAGAGAAATATAGGGTCCTGTCCAATGCTACCTTTAGGATCCACCAGGTCAGTGGGAACATAGTCTTGGACAGATCCCACCACAATCCATTTCAGCAGCATGAGACTGAGTCCCAGTCCCACAAAGCCCATTACCAGGGGCACGGCACACAGCCAGGTCTGCTGGCGAGGCCACACAGCACAGGGGCCGCAGCGGAGAGGGCCAGGGGCTCGGGGAGAAGCCTGTTCGCCCCCTGGCTCCTCCAGCGTCATGGCTGCTAGAGTGCTTGCTCCAGAGCGCTCACTCATCCTGCCGGAGCTTCTTCTTTCTTATAGGGCTAGGGAGGTCACACAGGAGGCCAGATGACAAAAGGGCATATACAAGGAAGGGGATGTGGTGCAGAATGAACGCTGGGCATCTTACATATGCACCCACACAATGCTTATATATCTACATGCACACACACATACATGAACTAAGGCGCACGCTCAAGCAAACACAATCACTCACAGCCACTCACAGTCACGTAGTACTAATTAAAAGCTGGCAGAGCACTCAAATGCATACACAAGCAATATACACTCCCTCTGGCGGGCAACAAACCAAACACACGCACGCACACGCACGAGCACAAGCACACCTAAACACAAGCAACACAGGTTATGGACAGGTGAAAGAGCGAAGCGAGGGGGCGCCTCACTGTAGTTCAGCGGTAACGAAGCGATGATAAATCCCAGGATGCTTCACTCCCTTGTTAAAAAAGCCGACGCAAAAAAAGGTAGAATATCGATCCACTGCGTGGCGAGCTTCGGACTGGAGCTGTAAATCCATGTGCGAGTGTGCGTGTGCGTGCGTGTGTGTGTCTATGTGTGTGCATGCGTGTGTGTGTGTGTGTGTGTGTGTGTGTGTGTGTGTGTGTGTGTGTGTGTGTGTGTGTGTGTTCGCGGATTAAAACAACCCAGGCTGGGGCAGCACCCTTCTCCACACTCAATTGGTTGATTTTCGGCCGCACTTTGGGTCCTTAGAATAAAATCCACAGAATTTTCTTCTATTCCTTCACCTCTTCCTGTTTCTGTGGGAGTTTCCCATTATTGCGCTCATTTTACCTTTTTGAGATTTCAGTAGAGGGCTTCCTTTTTCTCTTGCAGGTGTCTTTGTACTTCAAGTTAGCCTCTAGCTGCCCTCAGTTCTCCATGCCTGACCACCCTTTGGCTGCTCCAGCAGTCGCTGACAGTAATCCAGTACGGGGAAAGCCGGTGAAAGCCACCGAAAACTGAAGCGAGACAGAGAGCAAAAGGGATCTGATGTGATCTGCCAATGAGATGGGTGGTGGTGGTGTTGGGGGTGGCGGACTAAATCCAACTGATCCTGGTCCAATCCCTGTATCCCGATCCCCCCCCCACCGCCCCACCACCTCAGATTTCCCGGACTGTCATCAGTGTCTCTCCAACTGTCTGTCTGCAGTCCGTCATTACGATGATAGATCCGGTTATTGAGAGGGAAAAAAACGGCCTCTGCGACTCGTTTACCTTCGCTGCATTCCCACAGTGGTGCAAGCAGCAGAAAGGGAGATGGAGAGTCTACGACAGAGAGAAACAGAGAGGAGAGGAGAAGAGAGGAGGGAGGGGGGTGTTGCTCTGAAAAAATGATGCGGCGGCTGTTCTTGGAGGCTGCAGACTACAGGGAGAGGGAGAGGGAGGGGGGGCTTGCTCAATCCGCGGTGAGTGATGTGGGTTTCACGGCTCCTATCCTATCCGGCGCTCTCCTCCGGTTCACCGCCGTCCTCAATACTCACAAAGTGACGACTAGTGACTGCCCCATCTCTCCCGCGACTCCTTGCGTCTGCCGGTGGAGGTGTGAGCTGCTTTCCGTATCAGCACTCACAGAAAAAAAGAACAAGGGTGGGGGGTGTAGGTGGAAAGAGGAAGGTAGTGGAAAAACGGAGAGAGAGAGACAGAGAGAGAGAGAAAGAGAGAGAGAGAGAGCATAGATACGTGTTGGCTAAGCTCTGCAGCAGATGCAGAGACGAGGGAGGAGGCGGCGGCAACAGCAGTGCACAACACACACACACACACACACCACACACACACTCAGTCGGCGTGGAGGAAAGGAGAAGCGCTGCCACAGACACACCCCAGGGAGCGGTGAGAAGGAGGGAGGGAGAGGATGAGAGGAGGAGGGAGGGAGGCGCCACCCCGATGTCTTCCAGCAGCGGCACAGAAGAGCAAACAAACCAAACACCAGGCTCATAATTTATGGGCGAGTTAGAGCCCTACTTCAACCCGATACTTCCGTGGGCAGTAGATGAAGCCCTTAGTTTACAGTTCACGGGGGACGCCGGGGCTTTAGGCAGATAGCCAAGCAGATCTTAGGCGGCACGACTCGCTGATATCCCGCTGCGAGTGACTAATGCGAGTATAAAAACACACTCAAGGTGGGACCACAAAAAGAATATGTGTCCCCTTGATTAGCCGAGGAATTAACAATTAAATTGGATTTAACGTGGTGGGTTTGGTACTTACAAAACACCTGCAACAATGCAGCCAGCCATGGATAGGGGCTTTTATTGACAGAGGATTGGAAAGAGGCGGACTTACAGTAGTGTTCAGTGCACAAGAAAACAGATGTCCTCAAGCACAGCCAAATTACAAATTACAAAAAACTAGGGACACTTACTCTTTTCATGAAGTACTGATGAGGTGAATCCAGGTAAAAGCCACTGTCCCTTATTGATTTCCTATTAAATCCATACCAATCACAAAGGAGGAGGTGTAGATGAAGAGAAAGCAGTTAAAGAAGGATTTTTAAGCTTTGAGACAATTGAGTGTGGATTGTGGATTGTGCAAAAGGGGCTGCAACTTAATATCAGGAAGATTCCCCTAATATTTTGTACATTCAGTGTATGTAGCATGTGACAGTATTGAGCGCAGCAGGTGGAGTGAGCAGTATGTTGCAAAAGTGGAAACATCACCCTTATATTGTGCTTGGAAAAGATACATTGTCAGCATTGGGGACTTGTGGCATTTTCTTATGCTATTACATTGTTAAAATGTAATTTCATGCAAAGTCATGGTTGTTAAATTTCTAATCAAATATTGACAATGTCTCTAGCTCTGACAAGTGTCTCTAATTTTCACAAAGTGACACAGTATGCAGACACTTTTGTTGCTTGTACAAGAAAACACAGAGTTGACAAATATGGTGATGCTCTTTGGTTTCCCATTCACTGTTGCTTCAAGATTGGTATGTTTTTTTGGCATTCTTTAATGCTGTCAACTCTTTCTTTGGAACTTGATTGATTATCCTTTCTATCAATGAAACAGGGTTGGTCGACAAGTCGAAGAAAATAATTTGAAAATGTGGGTGGATATATTCTGCAATAATCTCAGCCTTGAAAATTGGTGTGTGTATCATGAGTGCGTGTGCGCATGAGTGCCTCTGTGTCTGTGAGGATGAAAGAAAGTGGGGGAGAGTGAGAAAGAGACGGGGGGGCGGATATGGCGGGGGGCGGGGTTGGGGAAGACAGGTAGGAGAGAGAAAAATGAGTAAAATGTCTACTGCTTTTTTCATGCGGCTTATATAAGCATCTGCAATACACAGTTCAAGATTCAAAACCCCACAGACCCTAAATTCACCCCCACAATCCCAAACATCATCACTCATAATTGTCTGAACTGCTCATGCCTCGTGGCAAAAATTGAGATCCATTTCAAACGCCTCACATTCCCCAGATGACTAGAAAATTATGCCATTTTGAATACGTTGTTTTCACAATAACAGTTTGCATCACCCTGAGGTTGCTTTCTCAATTGATTGTCATAAATAATAGAAAATGACTGAGACAATAAGACCGCAGTGACATCTCCATGGTTATTCATATTTCTGTACAGATCATCCCTTTCATTAGCGGCTTGCTAATGTGTATGATGATTCAGATTGCATTGTTTACTGGTTTAGAAGCAGAGGTAGTGCCCCGCTCTGAAGATGCCTTTGAACTTGACAAGCTGTCGACAGTCACTCGCTCCCAGGAGTTTGCTGTGCTCCTTTTACTCCTTACAAACATCAAGAGAGGCATCCTTCTAGTTTGAAGATGCTCATTCAGTCAAGAAAAAAAGAAAAAAGGACTTTCAGTGGAGGAATTCATTCAAATCAGTAAAATATTGGTTCCAATTGTGTAACACTTTGGTTTCTGAATATGGGGTTGGGACAGAGAAAGTTTCTTTAAGATTTGCAGAATAAACACTTCCCAAAAACCTCCTCAAAGGTAATAGACATGTATAGATATTCAACATGGGGAAACATGGTATTGTTTTGATAAGATAATACTTTGAAATTTGCTAGCAGGCTGCGAATTACATAATATGTTTTGTGACACGTTTCTTGTCAAGTTCATCACATATGGAAAATCAACACATGTGGAACAGCATCTAAACTGAGTCATAGTGACATGGCTGATTACAATACAAAACATAAGTTGTAGAAAGTCATTTTAATCAAAATTTCCCTGTGTAGACAGATTTATTGACTGATACCACTCAACTGTTAACGGTGACAATGAGTTTCCTAATGACTAAGCCACAGAACAACAACGTTAAAACATTTTCAACCAAATTTTCAACTGCGGGACAATGGGGCGGGAGGATTTTGTCGCTCACTGCAGCGATGGCTTCATTTGCTGAGGAACTGATCACAGAAGTCAAAAGGAACCCGACAGGCCATCTCCTCCTCAAAAATGTTGAAAATAAAAAAAAAAAGATTCTCCCTGCTCCTCTCAATTCATGAACTCAAATCCTGCGACTATGTTATTTCGTTACTTTCGACAGCAGTAAAGCAAAGTAAA